>NC_053026.1:574613477-574854260 GCF_003073215.2 Triticum urartu | reverse complement strand
ATTTGTTGCGAAAAATATGTGCCCACATACCATCGGTCTCTACTGATAACCTATATAGCCATTTGCAAGTAGGCATTTGTTTTTAACCTCCAAGTTTTCAATCCCAAGCCCCCCCGGTCATTGGGTTAGCAAATGATATCCCATCTTGCCAAGCGGTATTTTGATTTAACTTCATCACATTACTAGAAAAATCGAGAACGATAAAAATCTAACCTTTTCCATACCACTAATAAAGAATAGAAATGCATCGAAGATCGATTTGAGAAAAAACTAAGCTGCTTCAAGGTAAGCTTATGTCCTATGGAGGTTGGCTGGTGCTGATTAACTCAGTACTTACTAGTATGCCGATGTCCCTATTGTCTTTATTTGAAGTGCTCGATGGTGAATTGAAATACCTAGATAACTGAAAGGTAATGATCCCATTTCACACCCAAACAAATGCCTATATGCATATTGCTCCTCCTTGGCCCTACCAAAGCAGAAAAATTCGCTCTTGTTAAAATTAATCTTAAGCCCCACATTTGACTCCCCGGAAACGCCAGAATGAGGTTTCTTTCACCTCCGTCTTATCGAAAACTCCTCGAAAACGCCAGAATGAGGTTTCTTTCACCTTTGACTTTTTCCTTTATCAATGAATCTACTTCCTTGCTCTTTTTAATTGTGATGTCACTTTTACAGGAGGTCTCTCGTTCCTCTGGTGATTCTTCACAAACTCAACTTCCGGCTTTCAAGACTGCCCCCGGGTAAAGATAATTATCCTTCTTCTGCATCTTTATGTCCGTATCATTATACTGACTCATCAAATTCCTCTTAGTGGTCAAGCAAAACCCAAGAAAGCCAGAGTGGTTAAGGCGACTGAAAACCCGGACGCCGCTGAACCGGCACTGCCAACTCCTGCCCCAGGACAACCTGAAGCACCAGAAGACCCTGCTGTCAATGTTCGAATAGATCCTCCTGAGTTGTCTGTTCACGAAACTGTTCTCAACCAATCTACTATTGAACCATCAAGCTCAGCTAACCCGCTGGCGACTTACGACAGTGAAGTTTTAACCACTGGTAGTAGATTTGTTGAACCGGGCAATCCAACTGTGCTAGACAGACACTCTGCCAAGCAAGAGGCTTTGGAAAAGAAAAAAGTGTGGTTTGACATCTCTCACTATGCTCACCTGAGTATTAGTGATGTACTATCTGGCTATCTTAGTCATGTGCATTCCAGCCGTGACTCTGAAATTGAGATGGTCAAACAGCTGCAACTGAAATATGAGGTATGTTCTCCGGCTTTCATTAGTTTATCTGCTCTGCCAGCCCCCAAGTCTCCTGATTATGACAAACTTGAATGATCTATAGACTTGTGATATAGGTTGATGAGCATAATATCACATGTAGTCCCCAAGGGCCGGCTTAATCCATTATGAATGAGCCGGTACTTAACTTCATAACTTTCTTGACCCAGTCCAAACTAATATTGTTATCTGGCTTAAGAAGAAAAACTTCCTGAAGATCATGCATTAGCCCCCAAGTGCCAAGCGTTGTTGCCTGTAAAACACTTGGGACTTTTTAGAAGAGTCATTTCTGCATTTAAAAATTGCTTTGGCAGACATTAGCACCCAGGTGCCAAGTTGTGTTGCTTTGCAAAGCACTTGGGACTTTAATCATTATGACTTTTATTGCAATAAACTTTGACACACCTATACATGTCTGCAGACTGCCATAACTGGCTTGGATTCTCACCTGGCTGATGCAAAAACCCGGTTGGCGGCTCAAGAGACTGAGATAAAGAATACCGAATCCAAACTCTAGTTGAGCCTATCTGAAGCAGAGAAACTGAAGACCAGTTTTGATGTAGAGAAAAAATCTTGGGCCAATGAAAAAACCTTGCTGACACAGCATGCTGAAACGGCCGAGGCGGCTCTCAAAGAGGTTACCACTAAACTCGCCGGTTTAAAAAGCCGTGTGTCTCAGATGGTCTCTGCAATCTTTGGTGAGTTCTCATATTATTTATTTAAACTCTACTTGTGCCATCATAATGTAAACCGCCTTCTTAACCTTTTGGAATACCTCATAGGTCCACGGAGCAGCAATCTAAGCCAAAATAGCCTGATAAAGCTCGAGGCGGTTTACACCCTGGTGGAGCAACTTTATACTGGAGCTCAATGAGCTCTTGTGATTATCTCCCTAGTCAACCAAGGACCAGACTTTTTGAGTGATGTCTTAAGAAGTTATCTATCTTACCCGCCAGATTCCAAGAAGTCAAGCGGTCTTGTGCGAGAGCCGGAGCCCTAACTGCTCTTAGCCGCTCCAAAGCCTCGGTGCCAGAGCTAGACCCAGCGGATGTAGCCAAGGGGTATCCCAGCTTTAAGGAAGACGGGACTCCGTTTAACGATCAAGAAGATTTTGCTGCTTCTGTGAGGGGAATTCGTCCTCATGCTACCATCCTTGGCGACGAGACCAATGTTGATAAGTATCAGCCGGGTTTTGACGCTGAGAATAAAAAGATGGCAACTCCTTCGTATAAAGTGACAGATCTAATCACACTGGTTCGCCAACACACCTTTGCCCCAGAAATTGACCTGTCTGGTCTAATTGATGATGAAGCTGAGTTCGTTGCTCTTCATGGCTTTGATTGGTCCAAGCCCAGTTTCCAACCAGTGGAGGAAGCTGAACCGGTGATGGAGGAGTCGTAACCATCCAAATAATCCGGCTAAGATTTAATGAACCGGCTTTAGCTTAACATCTGCTTAGGAGAAAAACAGTTTTAACCTTTTGGGCTCCCAACGCCTTGTAATAGGCTAGCTTAAAACTTCGTGTTCTGCCTATGCCATCGTGCATATCATACTGCGTACGACATTTTTATCCGTCATGTCAATATATGCTTTATATCCTTTATCATATCTGTAGCGTTTGAATCTATTCCTGTATATAAAAGATGAGAAACTGTCCTGGCGGTTTGTCGCTGGAAGGGTCAAAACACCCAATACATAACTATGAAATCATAACGGTATAATCAAGGCTAGATGTAAGTATAAACAAAGCTAGAAAGTCTTCGATTAAAGAAAACATAGATAAGTCTGTTTATGAACTTTAAACGACAATATCATACCTGTGTTCTTGAATCTGGACTGCCGGCTTATGTGACCCGAACAGTAAGGGTGACAACCCAATCTTTTTTAAAAGCCAACACTTCCATATGCATGATGACTATTATACACTGGCAACTCATTGTTAAAGAACAAAGCCAGTTTAAATTGAAACCATACTTACAATTAGATTCTAGACAACAAAAACCAGTAAAACAAAAGATTATCTTGCAAACACACTACAAGAAATATGAAACTTATGACCACCACTATTGGTCACTGAAAGGTCACAAATTTCCATTTATGACCTTTTTGTGACCAAAAACATAAGGTCAAAAGCTGGGTGTCGTAAACTGACTATAGCGACCTTTCTTCTGGAATGGTCGCAAACGTTTATGACCAAAATACGTCTATTGTGGCGTTTTGGTCACTAGCAACCTCCCCAGGCCACGTAGGCATCCAGCGTGGCAATCTGATGTGGCACAAGATTCAGCCCGGTCCAATTCGGTGTTTATATGGGCCGAGCCCAACAATTCAGCCTTTTTATATATTTTTTCTATCAATTTTTGATCGGCTTCATGGACCAAGCCCAACAATTCGACCTTTTTACTTCTAGGCCTCATCCATTTCACGGTCCATTTAATTAATCCTTTTTATACCTTTTTCGTAAATGCACGCTATTCCAGTCCACTATTATTTGGGCCATAGCCTTTTTAGAGCCCAAATATTATTCAATCCAATAGAACATTCAGTATTTTTCATTCACATATTTCAATTTTACACATTCGACAACAAACAATCAATAATTCTCACAATTAAATGATCAAATCCAGAAATCCCTCAATGAAACTCACAACAGCTCATACACATCCGCACAATCCATCAAGTGTACATACAATCGGAAACAAATACACACGCACCAAAACATGGTGGAAACATCAACTAAAACTATTGTGCACATCTCTAGGCTTCTTCTGATCTTCGTTCACAGCAGCAGCCACTCGACGACTTTAGATGCTGATCTACGTAAATTATTAGTAAGATACAGTGGAAGTTAAATGATTGTCAATAAAAAAATATCCATTCAAGAGAATAAAAATTACACCTAAATTCCCAAATGCCTCAGTTCAGTAAACACTAAGCATGGGATGGCAAAACTTCCAAAACTTGACTGTAACACATTGACCTAGTGATGTTCTACTAAGGCCCTGTTCGGTTTACAGGAATTTCAAAGAAAAGGTACAGGAACCCAAAACGGAGGAAATCTGCTAAGAACTAGCGTTCGGCACGCAGGATTTCAACCATCAGATTCCTCTGACTTTCATGGGAAAATAAAAATCCAACCGGAGCTCGTGTCTTCGCATAAGAGCGAAGCAGCCTAGAGCTAACAATGAGTGCAGGCTGATAGTTGCACTGTACATCCTAATAAAATATACCTTTGTGTGCCAGTAGCTTGGAGACCAAAGCAGCTAGTACGTTACATGCCGAATAAATTATATTTTAATCTATACTTCACAACCAATGCATAAGCCGACTCCTATGTGTTTTTGCAACGACCCGAACTCGTTTTTCTCAAGCTTTCCTACGTTTCTAGATCCGCAGTTTTGCTCTGCTTGTCCTTTCCCATTCCTACTGTTTCTTAAATTCCTGTGTTTTAATACCCTTTATTCCGAACAGGGCCTAAGACATTCAAGCTCATAGTAGGCAGCAACAATACTAACATATAGGTACCAGCAATCACACGCAAACTAGTTTGGGTCAACAACAGCAACAAGGCTACAAAGAACCACACAGGAAATGGTTAGCACCAATAGATGCCGGGCCTATCAAAAACCATGGAAACTAACATACCATCTGAATATATGATCGTTTCCAGTGCAGAGGATCTAGCAGTGCTCCCAAATCTAGAGAGACTTGCGGGAAGGGGCGCCTGGGCAAGGGGAGCGCGACTCACAGGTGGGGGTATCCGAGCATGTCGTTGCTTGCCTCGCGCTGGCAGAACTTGTTGGTCGTGTTCGCTGTTATAGTCAAGCAGCAGCCTCTTGTACTCAAAGGCCTATAAAATAAAATGGATAAGTTAGATTGATTATTGTAGGTGCAGCACATTTTCTGGAAGAGGCATAAACATGGAATGAAATAGATGTAGTATCATCACTACATGAAAGGAGCATTATACTTGGAAGTAAAAAACAACATCTTGTCACCAAACAAACACTACTTGACAGGAAACTGTGCATTTCGTCCTTGTATCCATTAGTAGCAGGATAGCAGCAATGATTCACATGGCACGAATAATTCATTATGAGGAAACATGTTACTGGGTATGAAACAAACTATTTACACAGGTAAAATGGACACATGTACAATACATAGCTTGTTGTAAGCAGAAAACACTAGTGCTCATATAACAAAATCAACGGCAGTACTTATGGACAAGCGTAACAAGGTTAAACATCAGAGAAAGCACTTGCTAAGATATCATCATTTAGGGGCATTTCCATCACCAATGTGGCAAACTGCAAAGCTGGTCAGCAGAACATATCTGTCACCAGTTACAAGCATATTCTTGTTCATGCATAACTATAGTCACCTCTATTTCAAAAATAGAATAAAATCAACCACCCTTCAAAATTTCTGTACTATCTAAACCAACAAAGATGTCAACTTAAATACTTCTAGAAATCAGTGCCCATACGCACTTGTAGGTTGCAGAAACACTAGGGTTTGACCACAACAGTGCACAAACTGCAACAAATGAATAAACAAATTAAACAAAATGCCACAATTTCCTCGGTGCCTACAGTACCACTGTGATTCATTGAAATTGCCAGGGGCAAGGGAAGCACCCAGCGAGTGTTTCTACAAAGCTGGAGAGAGGGATAGCAGCAGAGTAGAGCGGACCTTGGTCATCTTGTGTGGCAGCCTGAAGGTTGTTCACCTCCTCGTAGCCTTCTCCTCGCCATCGTTGTGGTCGTGGTCAGGCGAAGACAAAAGAGGTCAGATCTGCAGCAGGAAGCAAGCTCATCATATTCATCCTTGCCAACAATGTACAGGCAGACGTCTCCGATCATGATATACATGATGGAAACCGACCTGGGAGAGTGTCAACATCAGATATTTATGGACGAGGAGTTAAGAGGCACATATGCTTGGTTCAGACTAAAGTCATGACAAACATGGAACTAGAGTTGATGATTCGTATGTACCAGCTCCAATCCTCTAGCATGTGGTTAGTTGTAGGGATGCCTAAAGGTCAATCTTAGGAATTCTTGCAGTACTAGGCTAATAATATAAATCCGGTGCCCAAAAGGCTAGTGGTCCAAATAAAAAATCAAGTCCGTGGCTAATTTGTAATTTTGGGAAAATGTAATGCAGTGATAGCTCACAATGATGGCTTTGGCATAGTAGAGAGAAAACTAAATAAAAATGGCTTAGTTCACCCACTTGAATAGAATAACAACTCATGTAAACGTTTAATCAAAACGTGATGCTTTGGTTTTAGTCAAGGTTTAATCAAATCGACACATACAAAACTGAACCAAGACCTGATTTGTTTCATATATAGCTGCACAATTGCAAGGATCATCGAGATCTGGGGTAGGGGGTAGAGGGGAAGCTCACCACGCTAGGAGAGCAAGAGGACGCAGCCGTCGGTCCACGCGCTGGTGGATAGGAGGCCTTGCTGCTCCACCTCCTCTGACCAAGAGAGCTCTTCGGGGACGGCCGTGTCGAGGAGGACGACATCCAGCACACTGCCGGATGGGCGGTGAATGGGGTCCAGGGGAATTTCTTGCGCGCTAACAAACTTTAAGACAACCTTAAAAAATCAAATGCGTCGAGCATGGCACATACCCCAGCAGCATGGGCTCATGTCTAATGTTTGAACAATTCTTCAATTATTTCTAAAGAATATATATTCTTTAATTACTTTATCATTATATAGTGTTTCCCAATTACCATGCTCACTAATGGAAAATTACATCTTAAAAGTTAATTGTACAAGCAAGTCGGCTCAGGTTTCTGTACGAACAAAACCATGACCATGGTCTCTGAGCTAGAATTATCCTATGATATGAAATACGTCTTGGTTTGAGATGTAAAAAAATGCAAAACCATAGACTTCTATAGGGAAAATGAATAGTGTGCATGCATCCACCCCGTGCTTGTCTCTCACAGTATCACAGAAAATGTCTGCGTCCTCACTTGGTCCTACTGTTAATTCTGTTGCTAAGATATCAGGATTCCTTTTCTAAAAAAAGATGTCCAGATTACGTGGTCTCCTTCAGAAGCTAGCTAGCCACATGCTCTACTGGTCTCTCTCGGTGCTTAGCATTGATCGAGTCATCGGAAGCTAGCTACCTAAGTCAAATTCTCCGGCCATGTACCCAGAAATAACGTATCTCTCGACACCAAACACTGCAACGATGGCAGAGCCTAATGCAAAACAAATAGGGAGCCCTCTAGTGGATCTGACGATGTATCTATCGTAACACTGGGAAGGGACAGAAGAAAAATGATGGGATTTGGGCTGTGCGAATCGGATCAACCTTCGCGGCCACTGGTGAGCTTGAGCTGGACGCCCTTGTCAACGAACTTGCCAGGTCGAGCGGCATCTCCTTGCGCCCTGCCTGAGTAAAAAACCAAACAAACAGCACATCATCAATGGGACGCTCGCACCAACACGAATCGAATCATCGAACCAGCCCGCAGCACCAGCTTACCATCTCACCAGCCAAATCCTCCTCCGCCGACATGCTCTCGCCTCAGGGACGCGGACCGAGGGGGAGCCTGGGCGGACCAAGGAGGAAGACGTCGGCGTTGGGCGTTGAAGATCTGGCGGCACGCGTAGAGTAGTCGGGGGGCTCCTCTTCTCGCTTGTCTATGAATCTCGCCCGATCTGCTCCGCGGCAGGCGTCTTCGTTGAGCAGCGAGGCGAACAGAGTAGTTGGCGTGTTCGTTGATGGTGAGGCAGGCGGCCGCCGATGGCAAAGATGGCTGGAGCAGCGAGGCGACATGGGTGGGGCGGCGGTGGTGGATGGGCGGCAAAGGTGGGGGGTGGGAGGGTGCAGACCGGCGGCGAGGGGACAGGGAGATGGCGGCGGATCTGGATCGGGGAGCAGCGGTGGATCCGGATCGGGGAGCAGCGGTGGGAGGCGGCTGCAAGCGCTAGGGTTGAGAGGGGTTTGCTGCAAGAGAGAGCGAGAGAGAGAGCGCGCGGAGCGCTAGGATGGACGGGCGGACGGATGTATGGATGGATAGATGTTTGTCATGTCATCGATCCAGGGCACAACTGATTCCACCAATCAGAGTTAAGCTTATAATTTTTCTTTTTTTTCTTTCGTTTCTCTTATAGTTTTTACCTTCTTATTTAGGATAAACATTCAACATATTAACTTATTATATTTTATTCAAATGAACCAATTTTTTGCATGTGTGTGTATGTAGGGATGACAAACAATGTTGATTTGCGGGGGTTTCATTTTCTTTGCGTGAAAAAACCATTTTTCATTTTCCGAGTGAGCAAAATAAGTTTTTCTTATGATGGACCTACCAAATTTTTATGGCATAGTTTATTCAAATGATCTCATAATGTGCACATGGGTGCATCTTGGAATTCTAAACAATGTTGCCTAAGGGAGTTTTCATTTACTTTGCACGGAAAATTCATTTTCCATTTCTGAGTGCCCGAAATGAATTTTTTTATGAAGGACCTATCATATATTTGTTACAAAATCATACCAAATAAATTTTCTAAAATACTAGGACATATTTAATGCACAATTGACCAAATGGTTGGGTGTCAAAAACTTTGATCCACCTCTCGTGAAAAAGACAAATTCCCGCCGATTCAGTAGGAAGCGGGTCAAATTTGAACTGCAGCTGCCTCATAGTTTGCTCTTTATTTTTT
Source organism: Triticum urartu (assembly GCF_003073215.2). NCBI lineage: Eukaryota > Viridiplantae > Streptophyta > Magnoliopsida > Poales > Poaceae > Triticum > Triticum urartu. The sequence continues at coordinate 574,845,275 of NC_053026.1, read as the reverse complement.
CCAAAAAACATTTCTAGGTACATAAGTACCTATTTAATCAGAGAAACACCAAAAAAATTCCAAGATTCATCCACTAGCTAGGAACGGTCATGCCCGCCGTTTTGACTGCATTTTGAAACGGGCATAAAAATTTCAAAAAAATCAAAAAATCGGGAAACCTTCACATTATGTCATTATATGTGACCAAGTTTCCAGTAAAAATAATAAACTTGTAATACAATAATTATTTTTAAAAAGTGTTCTAAAAAATGAGCTATCACGCGTGAAGATTCAGGGTTTTCAAGCCAAATGATCAATCTTACGGCCACATTCATGGCATAGTTTGTTCAGATGATCTCATATTGTGCACAAGGGTGCATCTTGGAATTCCAAACAATGTTTCCTAAGGGAGTTTTCATTTTCTTTGCACGGAAAATTCATTTTCCATTTTCCGAGTGCCCGAATTGAGTTCTTTTTGTGAATGACCTACCAAATAATTGTTGCAAAATTGGACCAAATCATTTTTCTAAAATACTAGGACATGTTTAATGCACAATTGACCAAATGGTTGGGTGTAAAAACTTTTGATCCACCTCTCATGAAAAAGAAAAATTTCCGCTGATTCAGTTGGAAGCGGGTCAAATTTGAACTGTAGCTGCCTCATGGTTTGCTATTTATTTTTTTCAAAAATCATTTCTAGGTACATAAGTATCAATTGAATAAGAGAAACATCAAATGTTTTCCAAGATTCAACCACTAGCTAGGAACGGTCAAGCCTGCCGTTTTGACCGCATTTTGAAACGGGCATAAAAAATTCAAAAAAAATCAAAAAATTGGGAAACCTTCGCATTGTGTCATTATATGTGGCCAAGTTCCCAGGAAAAATAACATACTTGTAATACGGCAATTATTTTAAAAAAGTGTTCTCTGAAACGAGCTATCACGTGTGGAGATCAATGGCTTTCAAGCCAAATGATCAATCTTATGGCCACATTCATGGCATAGTTTGTTCAAATGATCTCATATTGTGCACAAGGGTTCATATTGGAATGGCAAACAATGTTGCCTAAGGAAGTTTTCATTTTCGTTGGACGAAAAAACCATTTTCCATTTTTCGAGTGCCCGAAAGGAGGTTTTTTTGTGAAGGAACTACCAAATAATTGTTGCAAAATTGGACCAAATCATTTTTATAAAATACTAGGCCATATTTAATGCACAATTGACAAAATGGTTGGGATTAAAATTTTTTGATTCACCTCTCGTGAAAAAGACAAATTTCCGCCGATTCAGCTTGAAGCGGGTCAAATTTGAACTGCAGCTGCCTCATAGTTTGCTATTTATTTTTTCCAAAAATAATTTCTAGTTGCATAAGGACCTATTTAATCATAGAAACACCAAAAAAATTCCTTGATTCAACCACTAGCTACGAACGGTCATTCCCGCCGTTTTGACCGCATTTTGAAACGGGTATAAAAAATTCAAAAAAAAAATCAAAAAATTGGTAAACCTTCGCATTGTGTCATCATATGTGGCCAAGTTCCTAGGAAAAATAACAAACTTGTAATACGGCAATTATTTTAAAAAAGTGTTATCAGAAACGAGCTATCATGTGTGGAGATCAATGGCTTTCAAGCCAAATGATCAATCTTATGGCCACATTCATTGCATAGTTTGTTCAAATGATCTCATATTGTGAACAAGGGAGCATATTGGAATGGCAAACAATGTTGCCTAAGGAAGTTTTCATGTTCGTTGGACGAAAAAACCATTTTCCATTTTTCGAGTGCCCGAAAGGAGGTTTTTTTGTGAAGGAACTACCAAATAATTGTTGCAAAATTGGACTGAATCATTTTTATAAAATACTGGGCCATATTTAATGCACAATTGACAAAATGGTTGGGTGTAAACATTTTTGATCCACCTCTCGTGAAAAAGGCAAATTTCCACCGATTCAGCTATAAGCGGGTCAAATTTGAACTGCAGCTGCCTCATAGTTTGCTATTTATTTTTTTCAAAAATCATTTCTAGGTACATAAGTATCTATTTAATCAGAGAAACACCAAAAAAATTCCAAGATTCAACCACTAGCTAGGAACGGTCATTCCCGCCGTTTTGACCGCATTTTGAAACGGGTATAAAAAATTCAAAAAAAAATCAAAAAATTGGGAAACCTTCGCATTGTGTCATCATATGTGGCCAAGTTCCTAGGAAAAATAACAAACTTGTAATACGACAATTATTTTAAAAAAGTGTTCTCAGAAACGAGCTATCATGTGTGGAGATCAATGGCTTTCAAGCCAAATGATCAATCTTATGGCCACATTCATGGCATAGTTTCTTCAAATGATCTCATATTGTGAACAAGGGTGCATATTGGAATGGCAAACAATGTTGCCTAAGGAAGTTTTCATTTTCGTTGGACGAAAAAACCATTTTCCATTTTTCGAGTGCCCGAAAGGAGATTTTTTTGTGAAGGAACTACCAAATAATTGTTGCAAAATTGGACCGAATCATTTTTATAAAATACTAGGCCATATTTAATGCACAATTGACAAAATGGTTGGGTGTAAAATTTTTTGATCCACCTCTCGTGAAAAAGGCAAATTTCCGCCGATTCAGTTGGAAGCGGGTCAAATTTGAACTGCAGCTGCCTCATAGTTTGCTATTTATTTTTTTCAAAAATCATTTCTAGGTACATAAGTATCTATTTAATCAGAGAAACACCAAAAAAATTCCAAGATTCAACCACTAGCTAGGAACGGTCATTCCCGCCGTTTTGACCGCATTTTGAAACGGGTATAAAAAATTCAAAAAAAATCAAAAAATTGGGAAACCTTCGCATTGTGTCATCATATGTGGCCAAGTTCCTAGGAAAAATAACAAACTTGTAATACGGCAATTATTTTAAAAAAGTGTTCTCAAAAACGAGCTATCATGTGTGGAGATCAATGGCTTTCAAGCCAAATGATCAATCTTATGGCCACATTCATGGCATAGTTTGTTCAAATGATCTCATATTGTGCACAAGGGTGCATATTGGAATGGCAAACAATGTTGCCTAAGGAAGTTTTCATTTTCGTTGGACGAAAAACCATTTTCCATTTTTCAAGTGTCTGAAAGGAGGTTTTTTTGTGAAGGAACTACCAAATAATTGTTGCAAAATTGGACCGAATCATTTTTATAAAATACTAGGCCATATTTAATGCACAATTGACAAAATGGTTGGGTGTAAAATTTTTTGATCCACCTCTCGTGAAAAAGGCAAATTTCCGCCGATTCAGCTGGAAGCGGGTCAAATTTGAACTGCAGTTTCCTCATAGTTTGCTATTTATTTTTTCCAAAAATCATTTCTAGTTACATAAGGACCTATTTAATCATAAATACATGGTTTGGTGGCGATAAGTCGAGGTTTGGGCGGTGGCCGAGGGCCTCAACTCTAGTGCGCGTAAACTCGCATGCCCGTCGCGTGGTCACCGCGTGACCGTAATGTTGCCATGTGTTCTGGGCGGCTTAGGCATGTCTAGTGGGTTGGGCACTCCCCAGGTTGGTGCTAGGAAGAAAATTACAACATAAGATTCTCACGAGAAGACCGATCGATGCTCAAACATGCATTAGCGGCCAAGTGTTTGATTAGCGGTACGGGAAATGCACATGGCCAATGGGCGTGAGTTTTGGCTGAGCATTAACATCTACTAAGGAGAATGTCTTCACAAATTTTTAGCTCAAAAGGAGGATCCTAGGTGGTACTTTCTTTACAAAGTACCACGCTGGACAAAAATATGAATGTTGAAGCTGGGCTCAAAATAATGAATGGATTGAGCTGAAATTTTGTGGAGGATGGTTATTTGGGCATAGGAAAGCATTGTAGAAAATTGATACCATTTGGACATGCCAAAGTAGTACTTCCTTCACAATGGTCTTCTATGGACAGAAACTTGGGAAAACTAGTGAGAGAGATTGGATGAATGAAATGAGCTCAAAATTGGTGTAGGTAAGTTACTTAGGTATGGTCATGTGCTGGTCAATTTTCAGATCATTTGGGTAAGCCTAGCTAGTACTTACTTCACAAAGCTTCTCTCGAGGTAGAAATTTTGGAAATTTCCCGAGAAAGATTTACTAGGAAAATTGAGCTGAATATTATCATGTTGCAATGATTTGGGTATGGAAGATTGCCCGAAAAGTTTGAGGGTAATAGGAGGGGTCTATATAACACTTGCTTTGCAACGTGCCAATTTGGCCATAAAATATAAATTGAACCTGGGCTCACATAGATGATTTGACTGAGCTGCAATTTGGAGGAGGGTGATAATTTGGGCATATGAAGAAACTGTATAAATTTCATGTCATTTAGATATATAAAAAAGGTACTTCCTTCACAATGCTTCTAGGTGGACAAAAATTTTGGAAATTTGCCGAGGAAGATTTGCTAGGCAAATGGAGCTGAATTTTGTCATGCGGTAATGATTTGGATAGGAAAGAGTGCCCAAAAATTCGTAGGGCAATCAAGAATATATAAATAGCACTTCCTTCATAAAGTGTTGTTGTGAACATAATAGGAAAATGAATATTGTTGAATTAGTTTTGAACTAGGCAAGGAAGGATTTTTACATATTTGATGAAGATATGACCCAAATAATTTATGAGATTTTTTTGGGAATTTTGGGAATGATAGAAATATAGGTTGCTTCACAACCTAGGGTAAAAACTGCCACATGGACATGACACATAGGCAAAACTGATGAGATGGCGCCTAGTCATCACAACCCACCACAATCTACAAGGCTATGACCATCTATATTGGTCATTAACAACTAGAAATAAGGCAGCGGACCAGCACTGTTTGCTTTGTGACCATTTCGTGTAAGGAAATTACGACCTTTCTGACCAAAATGGTCGCAATGGTTTAGGGTTTGAAGCCCACTGAATAGCTTTTGACCAATTGGTCTAAAATGGTCATAGATTTATGACCAATTCTTCGAGGGTCACTGACAGAAGGTCATAAGTTGACATATTTCTTGTAGTGACAATGTAAGTCAAATACCAAGAAAAAATTTGGAGGCTTCTGATTCGAATATGATCAGTAATCCAGACCAAAGGGGTTAAGCTAGGATTCGAATAAGATCATGTAGCCCCCAGTGGTTGTGGCGTTGCGCCGATCAAGAGGCTACCAACAGCTATGTTCTCTTTGGTTCGAATACGACCTATGTTTGAACAGGAAGCCCCCAAATGACCTTGAGAGATTCTTAATGACCTTGATTTAAATACGATCCAAGTTGGACCCAAAAGGGGTTAAGCTATGATTCGGATACGATCAAGAAGCCCCATAGTGAGTTTGGCTTTGCGCCGATCAAGAGGGTAACTACAGCTATGTTCTCTTTGGTTCGAATATGACCTATGTTTGAACAGGAAGCCCCCAAATGACCTTGAGGTTTAACGGCTAGATTCGAATTCAACCATGAGCCGGACCAAGAGGGTTAGGCTAAATTTGAATACAATCAGCCTCTAATTGGTCGTTTTATAATTAAAATAACAAATACATGTGATCATTAAAGATGAAAAGGACAGAGGTCCTGCTTTATTATTTATCATAATATATACAACGTCAAAGTATGTACATTATGAGAGCCGGTGGCTCAAGTGCAGTAAGGCCGAAGATGAGCAATATTCCATGGCCGGCGGGTCTCCGCCTCTGACTTATGTGAGTCTTTGTGCTCTCGAACATCGATAAGATAGTATGACCCATTATTCAAGTTTTTGCTGACCACAAAGGGTCCTTCCCAAGGTGGGGATAGCTTATGCGCATCAGACTGATCCTAGATGAGCCGGAGCACCAGGTCACCTTCTTGGAAGGTTCTTAACTTAACCCGGCGACTGTGATAACGGCGCAGGTCCTGTTGGTAAATCGTTGAGCGGGCTACTGCTAAGTCACACTCTTCATCCAACAGGTCGAGCGCATCCTAATGGGCTTGTTCGTTATCAGCTTCAACGTAAGCCGCCACTCGGGGCGAGTCATGACGGATGTCACTAGGCAGGACTGCCTCTGCTCCATAAACCATGAAGAAAGGAGTATAACCCGTAGATCTGTTAGGGGTAGTATTGATGCTCCATATCATAGAGGGTAACTCTTCCACCCAACAACCCGGCGTCCGTTGTAAAGGGACCATAAGCTAGGGTTTTAAAGCCTCAAGGATTTCCTGATTGGCTCTTTCAGCTTGACCATTGGATTGGGGGTGAGCTAATAATGAAACAGAATTTCATTTGAAGGTTTAGAGTTTCGCGCATAGAAATTTACTTGGAACGACAGGTAGATACCGCATATAGGAAGGTATGGTGGACTCATATGGAATAACTTTTGGGGTTTATGGAAGTGGATGCATAAGCAGTATTCCCGCTTAGTACAAGTGAAGGCTAGAAAGAGACTGGGAAGCGACCAGCTATAGAGCGACAACAGTCATGAACATGCATTAAAATTAATCAACATTGAGTGCAAGCATGAGTAGGATATAATTCACCATGAACATAAATATCATGGAGGCTATGTTGATTTTGTTTCAACTACATGCGTGAACATGTGCCAAGTCAAGCCACTCGAATCATTCAAAGGAGGATACCACCCTATCATACCACATCGCAACCAATTTAATAGCATGTTGGCACGCAAGGTAAACCATTATAAACTCCTAGCTAATTAAGCCTGGCATGAGCATCTATAATCTCTAATTTTCATTGCAAACATGTTTCATTCATAATAGGATGAACCAGGAGCGATGAACTAATCATATTTACAAAAACAAGATAGGTCGAGTTCATACCAGATTCTCTCATCTCAATCAGTGTATCAAATATCGTCATTATTGCCTTTCACTTGCACGACTAAATAGTGTGGATAATAATAATAGTGCACGTGCATTGGACTAAGCTAGAATCTGCAAGCATTCAAAACACACGAGAAGACAAGGTAATATGGGCTCTTTGTTAGATGAACAATAATGCATGTGAGAGCCACTCAACATTTTCATCATGGTCTTCTCCTCTTGACCCCAAAGAAAGAAAGGAAGTAAAACTATTTACACGGGAAATCTCCCAACAAGAAAAAGAAGAATGATAAATCTTTTTGGGTTTTCTTTTAACTACTACTAATACAAGCATGGAAAGTAAACTAGCTAAAAGCTACAACTATTTTTTTAAGGTTTTTCGAACACACAAGAAGAATGCTGGAAAAGAAAATAAACTAGCATGGATATTACAATAAAAAAGTATGAGCACCGACAACTGGCATGAGTGCGTGAACATGAATGTAATGTCGGTGAGAAATACGTACTCCCCCAAGCTTAGGCTTTTGGCCTAAGTTGGTCTATGGCCACGGCTCAAGGCCCCCTCTCCGGTGTACGGAGGAGTATCCTCTGGGTGCCACTGGTTGGCGATCTCCTTCGGATCCCACTGATAAACAGACTGACGGTAAGGATAAAGTGGTGGCTCTGGCTCTGGCTCTAGAGCTGATGTCAGGCTCCAGTATGCATGAATGGCCTCCGGCAAAACAAGGTACGTACGTGCCTGAAAATATGTTAAACAAAGAGGGAGCAGGCAAGGTAATAGTCTCAAAGTAATTCTTATCAAATATCAATCTATATTTAAGAATCTTCTTCTTATCCTTAACAATAAAATCATGTGCTACCATACTCTTATAATCTTGAAAAATAGGAGGCAGCAACTTTTCCTCTTTCTCATAATGCCTAATAGGTATGTTAAAGTGTGCAGCAAGGCGCGAGACAAAGATGCCTCCAAAGACGGGACCCTTTGTATGGTTCATACTTAACCGTTTAGCAACAATAGTGCCTAAACTGAAAGTGGCATCACGAAACAAAGCATGCTCCAAAATAACAATATCAGGGGCATTATGATTTCCATTGTTCCCGCGACCAATTAAGCATCTACTAGCAAATATTGCAAAGTAACGTAGAACATGAAAATTTATGGTAGTAATTCTTGCATCGAAAACTTTCCTCATTTCCCCTACAGCAATCATATCAATAAATCCCTCCACATCATTATGATGTGGTTCCTCTATGCTACCCGCAAAGGGTATCTTACAGACCCTACAAAACTCATATAGTGACATCTCCTTAACCTCATCATATAAATGAAATTCCACCAAAGGTGGTGATTTCTTAGCATGAAAGTAAAAAAATTGCTCGAAAATATTAGTGAGGAGGAGATACTGTTCGCGCTGGTCGCGGAGGAAGTCGATGAGGCCTGCATTCTCAGCCAAATAATAAAAATCTTCATAAATCTCGGCGTCTCTCAAGAACTCATCACAAGGCCATTCACACGGCCGAACCTCCGTAGTGTGAGGGAGATTATATTTGGGCTTATTATTCTCTTCACTTTACTTATCATTCGAGCTTCGGCTCGAAGAGCCCCTCAACAATCTCTTCATCATTTTCTTTCTCTGAAAAATTCTGAAATTTTTAGTGACTCAAAATAAAAGTGAACCAAACTCAACAAGATTGATAGCAACTACTCCTACATGTGCCTAGAGGCCATATCATGCATTAAAACTACTTTTCACCACATAAATTTGACATGCAAGCTCAAGAACAGGGTCACCTAAGCAGCAAAAATTTGCAATAAATAAAGCACTAGAAAAAAACTAATTGCACCATTGGAGGAGTCACATACTGAAGAACAATTCTCCAAAGCAGTTTTGTGAATGGAGCTTTGAGCAAGGAGATCGAAAATGGCGGCAAGATGAGCTAGAACTCGGGTTTGAGATGGTGGAGGATTTTTTTTGGAGGAAGACGAAGTGTGTGGGTGCTAGAATAAGTGGAGGGGGCCCACGTGGGTCCACGAGGCAGGGGGGCCGCCCAAGGGGGGTGGGCGTGCCCTGGACCCTTGTGGCCAGGTGGTGAGGCCCCCAGGTGTGTTCTCAGTGCCAATAATTCTTAAATATTCTTGCAAAAATCATATTAAATTTTCAGGACATTTGGAGAACTTTTATTTTCAGGGTATTTTTTATTGCAAGGATAATTCAAAAAACAGACAGAAAATACTATTTTTACTTTATTTAATCTAAATAACAGAAAGTAAAAGGAGGGTACAGAGAGTTGTGCTTTCTAACTTCATTCTTCCCATGCTCATCAAAAGGAATCCACTAACAAGGTTGATCATGTCTTTTTAACAAACTATTTCCGAATTGCATGAAACCGAAGAATTTTCGAATAACACTAGGTTACCTCAATGGGGATATGCATGTCCCCAACAATAAGAATATCATATTTCTTCTTGACAGTAGGAAGAGGAAATTCAAAACCTCCAATAATAATCATTGAAGTTTTTCCAATAGAATTAATACTGTGGACTTGAGGTTGTTTCCTCAGAAAGTGTACTGTATGCTCATTACGATTAACATGAAAAGTGACATTGCCTTTGTTGCAATCAATAACAGCCCCTGCAGTATTCAAAAAGGGTCTACCAAGAATAATAGACATACTATTGTCCTCGGGAATATCAAGAATAACAAAGTCCGTTAAAATAGTAACATTTACAACCACAACAGGCACATCCTCACAAATACCGACAGGTATAGCAGTTGATTTATTAGCCATTTGCAAAGATATTTCAGTAGGTGTCAACTTATTCAAATCAAGTCGACGATATAAACAGAGAGGCATAACACTAACATCGGCTCCAAGATCACATAAAGCAGTTTTAACATAGTTTCTTTTAATGGAGCATGGTATAGTTGGTACTCCTAGATCTCCTAGTTTCTTAGGTATTCCACCATTAAAGTATAATTAGCAAGCATGGTGGAAATTTCAGCTTCCGGTATCTTTCTTTTATTTGTAACAATATCTTTCATATACTTATCATCTTGCTCAATTCTCTTAGGGTGGCCCTTAGGATATAAAGGTTCCTGAGTCATTTTACACCCTCTAGTCATAACTCTAACAACATTATCATTTTTCTTATTATTTAATTCGTTGAGCAAATCACTCTGAGCTTTCAGTACTTGTTCTACTTGAGTGGTAACCATAGAAGCATGTTTACTAATAAGTTTAAGTTGACCTTTAACTCTAGACATATAATCACACAAGTGTTCAATCATATAGGCATTACATTTCAATTGTCTACCAACATAGGCATTGAAGTTTTCTTGTTTAAAAATAAAATTATCAAACTCATCCAAGCATTGGCTAGCAGACTTATAATGAGGAATATCGCCTTCATCAAATTTATAAAGAGAATTTACCTTTACTACCTGTGTCGGGTTATCAAGACCATGTATTTCTTCAATAGGTGGTAAATTCTTAACATCTTCAGCTTTAATACCTTTTTCTTTCATAGATTTCTTCGCCTCTTGCATATCTTCAGGACTGAGAAATAGAATACCCCTTTTCTTCGGAGTTGGCTTAGGAGTTGGTTTAGGAAGTGTCCAATCATTTTCATTACTCAACATATTATTCAGTAACAATTCAGCTTGCTCAACAGATCTTTCCTTGAAAACACAACCAGCACAACTATCCAGGTGGTCTCTGGAAGCATCGGTTAGTCCATTATAAAAGATATCAAGTATTTCATTTTTCTTGAGAGGATGATCAGGAAAAGCATTAAGTAATCGGAGAAACCTCCCCCAAGTGTACTGACCCGACCTTAGACGGTCAAGTATCTGTGCTTTAGTGTCATCCCTGGATCAGTAATGCTGACATACACAGTACTCGAATGGATTTATAACCGAGTAGCAGTCACACACTTATTACATCGATAGTCTCAAGAGAGAACTTAATACAATAAATCTGGATTAAGGCCATCTAATTAAAATAACAGCAGAAGGCTTGGAAGATAAAGTGAGTCCATCAACTCCAACAGCATAGCCGAGTGCATGATAATGACCTAGCGCGCCTTACTCCTCATTTGAAAAGTCTGCAACATGATATGTTGTAGCCCGAAACGGGTCAGCACATGGAATATGCTGGCAATATAACACAGCAGAGCAAAGAACATATAAATGCTATCACTACATGCATATATGGCTGGTGGACGCTCTATGGTTATATTGTTTTGCGAAAAGCCAATTTTATCCTACAACAAAGGAATAGATTTATTTAACTATCATGGTGGTTGAAACATCATTGAGAAGGTTCCTCCAACGCAATCCCAATTAAAGCAATCATTAACATCCCAACAAATTAATTTTAGAGTGATGAGATCCAAGCAATAATTCAAGTACTAGATACTCAAGATGTCCATAACCGGGGACACGGCTAACCATGATTAGTTTGTACACTCTGCAGAGGTTTGCGCACTTTTCCCCACAAGACTCGATCTCCTCCATTGGATTTATCGCACTATAGGGTGTTGAGAAATGGATGACCGAGACACAGTCTTTCAGAAGCATTAACTCTTTACTATGGGTAGACAGTTACACCTACTTTCCCCTACATTTACTAGCCTACCACTAAAAGAGGTCGCACAACATACTCAACTATGCCAGAGCCCATAATGTCTTGTGGCCGCACACGGAAGTTGCTAGCATGAATTATCTCATGATCCCTTTGAGCCTGGGTGGCGGACCGTAGGATGATCACACGGGTACTCCGTGATATCCTAGGACAACACTGGATTCTCCAAGTGCCCACAAGCAATCCACCCAGATCTGTATTAAAGTTTCCACCTTATGTTGAACCATTAATTAACAAACTCACATCTGTCATGGATCCACTCAAACCCAAACCATGTCTACGAGCATAGCATAGCAATATAAGCATAACGTAGAAGTAACTATCAAGGGTTTGATAGTAAAACAGGTAATAGGTTCTACATCATCATCTACTTCCCAGACCCACATGTTAAGAGATCCTACTCATGCAATGTGTGAAGCTTGAAACTAATGCATAAAAAGTGGGTAATAAATGGGTATGATCAATGTGTTACTTGCCTTGCTGATGATCTGCAAATCCTAGAGTCTCGTAGTAGCACGCTTCACACTCCGGGAATTCTATCGCAAATAAACAATAGCATACTTAAGCAATCAAGCAAAGATGCACGAGTAAAACTCAAATAAGAAGGTCGAATTTGAAAACCCAACTGAAGAGATTCGATTTCCAAAAAGAATCCAATCAAACGGAGCAACGAAACTCAAACTACGAAAGAAATAAGATCCGTTTACTAATCTGGACTAAAGTCAAATTTTACAGTACCAAAATCTTGTTCAAGTTGGTTAAACAGAAAGAGGGCTTCGAGACAAAGATCTAGGCGCTTGTTTCACCTGATTGGGATAAACGAGCGAAAAGATAAACTAAAATGGAGATTGGGGTAGAAATCGCGATCGAAAATAATCGCGGAGAAACCCTGGAAAATAAAATGAGACGAACAGGCTAACGAACTAACGTTCACTGTCTGCGGCTAACTGACGAACAACGTTCGTTAAAACGAACGTACGGACGAACGTCCGCTAAATAATAAACCGATGAAAAACCGAACCCCACCGAAATCTTTAAAAAACGAATCTAGGGTTTACTAGAAAAAAATCGATCGGTTTTTCCCGAGAAAAATCGGACGACGGCGGCGGCTACCTCGGCGGCGGGGTCAGCGGCGCCGGGTGGTGGCGGCTATGGTTTGGGGCGGCGGTGCTGGCGGCTGGGCTGGCGGCGGGGCCGGGCCACGGCTTATAAGGCCTGGCCGGGAGTGTCCGGATCGGGCACGGCCCAGTTAGGTGGGTGCACTTTTTTGAAATAATCTTGATGCGGAAAAACAAATAGAAGCAATACTAAACGGAGTCCAAAAATCCTGAAATAAATTTTCGTGGTCCTCTGTGGACAAAGTGAACATTTATTTGGGCCTCTAATGCAATTTTGAAAAACGCATATTTTCCTAATTCAAATAAAATAGCAATAAAAGTGCAAAAAGAAATTACTTATTTTATGTTAACATTTTTCCTCCTATATTCCCTTTATTTTGGAGAAGTCATATTATCTCCTCTCATATATTTTAATATGAAATATTTTTGTAGAGAAAAATAATTGAAACCGAAGTGATCCTTGTTTCGATATTTGATAGAATTCAAATATAAAAACGTGAAATCCCCAACTCTCTCCGTGGGTCCTTGAGTTGCTTTGAATTTCGAGGATCGCAAAGCAAAAATGTAGTAAAATATGATATGCATGAATGACCTATGTATAACATTCCAAATTGAAAATTTGGGATGTTGCAAACCTACCCCCCTTAAGATGAATCTCGTCCTCAAGATTCGGGTTGGCTAGAAAATAGGTGTGGGTGGTATCTGCGTAGATCCTCCTCTCGTTCCCAGGTGGCTTCATCCTCGGTATGGTGGCTCCACTGAACCTTGCAAAACTTGATAACCTTGCTGTGTGTAACTTGGCTAGCAAACCCGAGAGTCTTGAATAGTTTCTCCTCATAGGTCAAATCACTATCCAACTGATTTGCTTCCAGGGGCACGGTATCTCTCAGAGGAATATCGGCCATCTCTGCATGGCACTTCTTCAACTCGGAAACGTGAAACACATCATGAACTCCTGACAGTCCCTCGGGTAAGTCCAATTTGTAGGCAACCTCTCCCATGCGTTCCAAAACACAGTACGGTCCTACAATCTCTGGGCTAACTTTCCCTTAACTCCAAAACATTTAACTCCTCGGAGAGGTGACACACGAACATATGCTCTTTCTCCGATTTCATAGACTACCTCCTTGCATTTTGAATCTGCGTAACTCTTCTGCATGGACTGAGCTACCTTCAATCTATCTCGAATCGGCTTAACCTTCTCTTCGGAAACCTTAATCAAATCTGGTCCAAACAACTGGCGGTCTCCAACTTCATCCCACATCAACGGTGTTCGGCATCGTCTTCCATACAGGGCTTCGAACGGTGCCATCTTCGAACTGTCCTGGCAGCTGTTGTTGTATGAGAACTCTGCGTAGGGCAAGTTGTCATCCCAACTAGATTCATAATCTAGCGCACAAGCTCTCAGCATGTCTTCCAAAATTTGATTGACTCTCTCCGTCTGTCCATCTGTCTGCGGATGAAAGGATGTACTGAACTCTAGCCTAGTACCCAAAGTCTGGTGCAGATGATGCCAAAACTTCGAAGTAAATTGTGTCCCTCTAGCCGATACGATGGTCCTCGAAACTCCATGCAGACATACGATCCTGGTCACATATATCTTGGCCAACTTTGCACTGGTACAGGTGGCATTTACTAGGATAAAGTGAGCTACTTTGTTCAAGAGATCCACTACTACCCAGATAGAATCATATCCCGATCAGGTCCTAGGTAATCCGGTGATAAAATCCATGCCAAGCTTGTCCCACTTCCATTCGGGTATCGGCATAGGCTGCAGTAATCCTGCTGGCTTCTGATGTTTTGCCTTCACTCCCTGACATACATCACATATGGCTACATACTCGGCAATGTCCTTCTTCGTTCCAGTCCACCAGAAACGCTCCTTCAAATTCAAATACATCTTGGTGTTTCCGGGGTGTATCGAGTATGGCGAGTCATGAGCTTCCTATAGTATCAACTTCCTGATCTCGGCATTATTGGGCACGTATACACGGTCCTCAAACCACAAGGTGTCGTGCTCATCCTCATGAAAACCTTTGGCTTTTCCTTCACTCATCTTCTCCTTTATCTCGGCAATTTCTTTGTCATCCTTCTGTGCTTCTCGAATCTTTTCCAATAATGTTGACTAAACCTCCAGTGCTGCAACAAAACCTCTAGGAACTGTCTCCAAATGAAGCTTCCTGAGATCTCCTGCTAACTCCTTTGGCAATCCTTCGCTTACGAGGGTATTGACATAACTCTTCTGGCTCAAAGCGTCTGCTGCGACATTGGCCTTGCCTAGATGATAGTGCAACTTCATATAATAATCCTTTATGAGCCCCAACCATCTCCTCTGCCTGAGGTTCATCTCCTTCTCAGTAAAAATGTACTTCAAACTCTTATGGTCCATGTACACATCACAATGGTTTCCAATAAGAAAATGTCTCCGGGTCTTGAGCGCATGCACTACAACTGCTAACTCCAAATCATGCGTGGCATAATTCAACTCATGCGGTCGAAGTTGACGTGAGGCATACGAAACAACTCTTCTGTCTTGCATAAGTACTTCTCCAAGTCCTAAGCGAGAGGCATCGCAATACACTTGGAAATCCTTGCGTATATCCGGCAGAATCAACACTAGGGCTGTAGTTAGACATTTCTTCAACTCCTGGAAACTTCCTTCACATTCTTCAGTCCAATGGAACTTGGCGTCCTTCTTCAACAACGCCATCATGGGCTTTGCAATCTTAGAAAAATTCTCAATGAATCTCCGGTAATACCTCGTGAGTCCAAGAAAACTGCAGATCTCTCCAACTGAGGTGGGTGCCAACCACTCAGTGACTGACTGAACCTTGGTAGGATCAACTACTATACCTTCTCCTGATATAACATGTCCAAGAAATCCAACTTCCTTCAACCAAAACTCTCATTTGGTAAACTTGGCATATAACTGATGTCCCCTGAGCTTCTCAAGAACCAAACGCAAATGCTCCTTCAGTTCCTCTTCATTCTTCGAGTATACCAAGATATCATCAATGAACACCACGACAACCTTATCCAAGAAAGCCATGAACACCTTGTTCATCATACTCATGAAATAGGTAGGGGCGTTAGTCAGTCCAAATGACATAACCGTATACTCATATAACCCGTACCTTGTGGTGAAAGCTGTTTTTCGTATATCCTTTTCTCGTATAATCAGCTGGTGATATCCCGATCGCAGATCGATCTTCGAAAACACCTTAGCTCCTGGCAATTGGTCAAAAAAACCATTGATCATCGACAGTGGGTACTTGTTCTTGATCATCACTTCATTCAACAAACGATAATCAACAACCATTCTTAACGATCCATCCTTCTTCTCAACCAAGAGCAGTGGGGCTCCCCATGTTGATGAACTTCGTCAAATGTAACCTTTCTCCAATAACTCCTTAATTTGCTTCTTGATCTCTTCCAGATCATTTGCGGGCATCCGGTATGGTCTCTTCGATATCTGTCCGGTGCCTGGCAATAGTTTTATCAAAAACCCGATGTCTCGATCTAGCGGCATGCCTGGTAGCTCCTCTGGAAATACATCTTGGTAATCCTTCACTACAGGCACTTCCTCCTGAACAACTCCCGAGACAGAATTTACTTGAGTCCTCCTAGGCGCATGCCTAGATACATACTTGATGCTTTTTCCCTCCGGGGTGGTGAGTAAAATCGACTTACTGGCGCAATCGATGTTTCCCCCATACATCAATAGCCAAATCCATGCCTAGTATCATATCCAATCCTTGTGACTCCAAAATTATCAGGTCTGAGGGGAAAACATGGCTTCCAATGGTCAATGGTATCTGAAAACATCCTTGACTTGCCATATACTCCGCTCCTGGTGAGCTTACTAACATAGGTGTTCTAAGTACTTTAGTAGGCAACATATACCTATCCACAAATCCCCTTGAAATGTATGAATGCGATGCACCAGTATCAAAAGGAACAATTGCAGTAAATGACGTAACCAAAAACTTACCGACAACTGCATCAGGCTGCTCTTCAACCTCCTCCACGTTCACATGGTTCACTTGTCCCTTGTTGAAAGGGTTGGGCTTCTTCCTAGAGCTTCCATTGCCATTCCCATTCTTTTCTTCAGGGCACTCAGTGGCATAGTGTCCAGTAGTCCCGCACTTGAAACAAGTAATGCGATTTAGATCCTTCTTGGCGGGCGTTGCTAGGTTAGAGCGGTTCTGATTGCTGCCTGCTCCATTCCCGTTTCCATTATTGGGGCCACTATGGTTATGCGAACTTCCTCCATTGTGGGTATGGCCTCCATGGTTATGGGTAAATCCTCCCGAGTTCGGGGTGAAACGGGGCTTCTGCTGAGCTCCAGAAATGTACTTCCCTTGTCCATACTACCTCTACAACTCTATATCTGTTGCTGCTTCCCTTCAATCATAAGAGCATTGTCTACCAGCTTGGTAGTTGTTAAATGTTGCCACCATCAACTGCATGCTCATCTCATCATTCAGCCCTTCCATAAACCTCTCCTGCTTCGCGGCATCTGTGGCTACATCATCAGGGGCATAACGAGATAGCTTACTAAACTCATCTACGTACTGAGCCACAGTACGATTTCCCTGGCGCAAGTTGCGACACTCGCGCTTCTTCATGCTCATAGCTCCAGTTGAGATATGGAATGTGCGGAATGCTTGCTGCAACTGATCCCAAGTGATATTGGCTATAGGGAAAGTGGTTGTATAATTCTCCCACCATGAGGCTGCTGGTCCATCCAATTGATGTGCGGCGAAACGCACCTTCTCAGCATCGGTGCAACCTACGGTGGTCAATTCCCTTCCAATCTTGCGTAGCCAGTCATCGGCAACTATTGGCTCGGTGCTACTGGAAAACACCGGCGGCTGCAACCTCAGAAAATGGGCTAAGTTATCAACTGGTGGTGGTGGCGGAGGGTTGTTGTTGTTGTTATTGTTGTTGTTGTTGTTGCCTTGGTTCTGGACTAATATCTGCATCAAGGCATTCTGCTGCTGGATCAACTGGGTGATCTCCGATGGGAAGACAAATCCGGTATCACGTCTCGGAGGCATCTGATGGGTTTAGAGGGGAGATATTAGAATAGAATGAGGTCTAGTGATAAAACACTACCCATATGCACATGAGACAAACACAATCATATCACACCAAATCAATTCAAGCAAGGGCATACAATCGGTCTAGAACTATCGTTACAAAAGTGCTCGGACTATTACTATTTACAATGGGGGGGGACTACTATTCATATGGTGGTCATCTAGAAATTTTGATCGGTGGAAGACTCCATGATATCCGCTCCAGTTTCATCTTCATAGCCATCATCACTACCATCAGGATCGGAGTCGGTGTCATCTATGATGATGTAGTCTTTAGAACGAATTTCCTTGGGTTCGTCATCTTCTCCTCCTGGCGCGGGGTCTCCCATGAAAACTCCTAGCTTCCTCTTCAGGTCGTCATTCTTCTCCACAAGTATCATGATTTCCTCCTCATATCCATCGCGTGTAGACTTGACTACCTCTTCTAGATCTGTGATCCTGGTCATTGCCTTCTTCAGATCTATCATGCCTGCGCACATCTGGTTCTCCTGGCGACGAATGTGATGGTTTAACTCCTGGATGAAAGCTGCAATGGACCTGTCCCTCCTGGTGCTGATCATCTCACATTGCTCATCTCGGCGCCCACATATCTGGTAGATAGTGTCCTTAAGATCCTTGTTGTAAACTTCGCTGATGCGTCCCATGGCGATGTGGGTTGCCATGCTCTTTCATAGACTCCAGGTTGGTGCATCAAAGGAAAACTCTATGGGTTCAGTGACTGGCGTGAATGTCCTTCCCAGAACTTGAACTTGAATCATCTGACGCTCCTCTTCTGGTAAAGTGGTGGTGTAGGTCCCGGTAAAGCTGGGTATTTTGATGTTCAGGTACCTAGTGACTTCCTTCAAGTGTCGTCCAAAGGGTGTGTCTTCATCCGGTTGAGCAAACTTGTTCCTTAAGTCTGCCATCCTAAAGATTAGAAAATGGAGAGGAGTCAGAAATGAGTAGAGAAGAGTGACCTATGGCTCATCTTAGTGGTCGTGTCCTACATTCAGCATGTGCTCTAATACCATCTTGTAGCGACCCGACCTCAGACAGTCAAGTCTCTGTGCTTCAGTGTCATCCCTGGATCGGTAATGCTGACAGACAAAATACTCGAATGGATTTATAACAGAGTAGCAATCACACACTTATTACATCGATAGTCTCAAGAGAACTCAATACAATAAATATGGCTTAAGGCCATCTAATTAAGATAACAACGGAAGGCTTGGAAGATAAAGTGAGTCCATCAATTCCAACGGCATAGCTGAGTGCATGACAACAACCTAGCGCACATTACTCCTCGTGTGAAAAGTATGCAACATGATATGTTGCAGCCCGAAATGGGTCAGCACATGGAATATGCTGGCAATATAACACAGTAGAGCAAAGAACAGATAAATGCTATCACTACATGCATATATGGTTGGTGGAGGATCTATGGTTATATTGTTTTGCGAAAAGCCAATTTTTTTCCTACAACAAAGCAATAGATTTATTTAAGTATCATGGTGGTTGAAACATCATTGAGAAGGTTCCTCCAACTCAATCCCAATTAAAGCAATCATTAAAATTCCAACAAATTAATTTTAGAGTGATGAGATCCAATCAATAATTCAAGTACTAGATACTCAAGATGTCCATAACCGGGGACACGGCTAACCATGGTTAGTTTGTACACTCTGCAGAGGTTTGCGCACTTTTCCCCACAAGACTCGATCTCCTCCGTTGGATTTCTCGCACTATAGGGTGTTGAGAAATGGATGACCGAGACACAGTCTTTCAGAAGCATTAACTCTTTACTATGGGTAGACAGTTACACCTACTTTCCCCTACATCTGCTAGCCTACCACTGAAAGAGGTCACACAACATACTCAACTATGACAGAGCACATAATGGCTTGTGGCTACACACGGAAGTTTCTAGCATGAATAATCTCATGATCCCTTTGAGCCTAGGGGCAGACCGTAGGATGATCACACGGGTACTCCGGGATATCCTAGGACAACACTGGATTCTCCATGTGCCCATAAGCAATCCATCCAGATGTGTATTAAAGATTCCACCTTAGGTTGAACCATTAATTAACAAACTCACATCTGTCATGGATCCACTCAAACCCAAACCACGTCTACGAGCATAACATAGCAATATAAGCATAACATAGAAGTAACTCCCAAGGGTTTGATAGTAAAACAGGTAATAGGTTCTACCTCATCATCTACTTCCCAGACCCACATGTTAAGAGATCCTACTCATGCAATGTGTGAGGGTTGAAACTAATGCATAAAAACTGTGTAATGAAGGGGTATGATCAATGTGTTACTTGCCTTGCTGATGATCTACAAATCCTAGAGACTCGTGCTAGCACGCTTCGCACTCCGGGAATTCTATCGCAAACAAACAGTAGCATAAATAAGCAATCAAGCAAAGATGCACGGGTAAAACTCAAATAAGAAGATCGGATCTGAAAACTCAACTGAAGAGATTCGATTTATAAAAAGAATCAAATCAAACGGAGCAACGAAACTCAAACTAAGAAACAAACAAGATCCGTTTACTAATCTGGACTAAAGTCAAATTTTACAGTACCAAAATTGTGTTCAAGTTGGTTAAGCAAAAAGAGGGCTTCGAGACGAAGATCTAGGCGCTTGTTTCACCTGATTTGGATAAACGAGCGAAAAGATAAACTAAAACGGAGATTAGGGTAGAAATCGCGATCGAAAATAATCACGGAGAAACTTTGGAAAATAAAACAAGACGAACAGGCTAACGAATGAGCGTTCGCTGTCTACGGCTAACTGACGAACAACGTTCGTTAAAACGAACAAACGGACGAATGTCCGCTAAATAATAAACCGACGAAAAACCAAACCGAACCAAAATCTAAAAAAACGAATCTAGGGTTTATTAGAAAAAAGACCAATCGGTTTTTCCCAAGAAAAACCGGACGGCGGCGGCGGCTACCTCGGCGGCGGCGGTGGGCGCGCGGACCGAGCCGGCAACGCAGCGGCTAGGGTTTGGGGCTGGCGGCGGGGTCAGGCCGCGGCTTATAAAGCCTGGTCGGGCAGTGTCCGGATCGGGCACGGCCCGGTTAGGTTGGTGCACTCTTTTTTTAAATAATCCTCACACGTAAAAACAAATAAAATAAATACTAAATGGAGTCCAAAAATCATGAAATAAATTTTAGTGGTCCTCTAATAATATTGCGGACAAAGTGAACATTTATTTGGGCCTCTAATGCAATTTTGAAAAACGCATATTTTTCCTAATTCAAATAAAATAGTAATAAAAGTCCAAAAAGAAATTAATTATTGGATGTTAATATTTTTCCTCCTATATTCCCTTTATTTTGGAGAATTCATATTATCTCCTCTCATATATTCTAATATGAAATATTTTCGGAGAGAAAAATAATTAAAACCAAAGTGATCCTTGTTTCGATATTTGATAAAATTGAAATATAAAAACGTGAAATCCCCAACTGTCTACATGGGACCTTGATTTGCTTACAATTTCGAGGATCCCAAAGCAAAAATGCAGTAAAATATGATATGCATGAATGACCTATGTCTAACATTCCAAATTGAAACACCAAGCTTGTGGGAGACTCTCTTCTTCAATTTTTGCAAAATTATATATTTCCCTTAAGGCAGCTTGTTTCTTATGAGCAGGAAAGTATTTAGCAGAGAAGTAATAAATCATATCCTGGGGACTACGCACACAACCAGGATCAAGAGAATTAAACCATATTTTAGCATCACATCGGTTCTGCGACAGGCAGGGCAGCCGGGCCTCAAAAAAAGAGGCAAAGTCCTAGCGTGATATAAAAAGAAATAACGGGCAAGGGCGGGGAATGATAGGTTCATAGAAGTGGAGTAATCAGTTCTTCATTTGAAGAGTTGGTGGAAATGAAGACCGGCTCAGAGAATCATTCGCGTTCTTTCTCTCCCTCATCGTTTCGCTCAAAAGACCCAGTCGAGCCCTAACTTGAAAAGTGCCTGCGCCCAAAAGAGATGATTCACCCTTTAATGAGAATGGAAATAACTTAAGGATAAAGTAATAGCAAGTTTTCTCATCATTAGTGAACATGGTGGCTATATCATTTAATTTAGTAAGATGTGCCCCAACAGTTTTAGATTCATAGCCATAAAAAGGATCAGATTCAACCAAAGTAACTCAAGATCGACAGAGAAATAATAATCCTTATCAGAGATACAGATACGTGAAGTAGCAAAAGCAGGGTCATGTTTCACTCTAGCATTCAAGGATTTTTCTTTCATCTTAGCTAATAGTTTCTTAAGATCATATCTATGATTGCAAGCTAAAAAGTCTATAGCAGTTTCTTCATCCATAACATAACCTTACGTACAATAGGCAATTCATATCTAGGGGGCGAATCTTCATCATCACATTCATCAATATTATCATTTTCAATAATTTCATTCTCTCTAACCCTAGTGGCAAGTTGTTCATCAAGAAATTCACCTAGTGGCATAGTATTATCAAGCATAGAAGTAGTTTCATCATAAGTATCATGCAAAGCAGAAAGTGGCATCATCAATAACATGCGACATATCAGAATGAATAGAAGGTGTAGGTGCCGCAAGTTTACTCATAACAGAAGGTGAATCAAGTGCAGAGCTAGATGGCAGTTCCTTACCTCCCCTCGTAGTCGAGGGATAATCTTGGTCTTCCATCTTTCAAGTTCTTCATAGTGATCAACAGATATAAATCCCAAGTGACTCAAAGAATAGAGCTATGCTCCCCGGCAACGGCGCCAGAAAATAGTCTTGATAACCCAGAAGTATAGGGGATCGCAACAGTTTTTGAGGGTAGAGTATTCAACCCAAATTTATTGATTCGACACAAGGGGAGGCAAAGAATATTCTCAAGTATTAACAGTTGAGTTGTGAATTCAACCGCACCTGAAAGACTTAATATCTGCAGCAAAGTATTTATTATCAATGTAATATGGAAGTAGCGGTAACGGTGGCAAAAGTAACAGTTGCAGTTTTGTAGTGATTGTAACAGTGGCAACGGAAAAGTAACTAAGCAAAGATCAATATGTGGAAAGCTTGTAGGCAATGGATCAGTGATGGATAATTATGTCGGATGCGATTCCTCATGCAATAGTTATAACATAGGGTGACACAGAACTAGCTCCAATTCATCAATGTAATGTAGGCATGTATTTCGAATGTAGTCATACATGCTTTTGGAAAAGAACTTGCATGACATCTTTTGTCCTACCCTCCCGTGGTAGCAGGGTCTATTGGAAACTAAGGGATATTAAGGCCTACTTTTAATAGAGTACCGGAACAAAGCATTAACACTTAGTGAATACATGAACTCCTCAAACTATAGTCATCATCGGGAGAGGTCCCGATTATTGTCACTTCGGGGTTATCGGATCATAACACATAGTAGGTGACTATTGACTTGCAAAATAGGATCAAGAACTCACATATATTCATGGAAAAATAATAGGTTCAGATGTAAAATCATGGCACTCGGGCCCTAGTGACAAGCATTAAGCATAGCAAAGTCATAGCAACATCAATCTCAGAACATAACGGATACTAGAGATCAAACCCTAACAAAACTAACTCGATCACATGATAAATCTCATCCAACCCATCACCGTCCAGCAAGTCTACGATGGAATTACTCACGCACGGTGAGCATCATGAAATTGGTGATGGAGGAAGGTTGTGGATGACGATGGCGACGGATTCCCCTCTCCGGAACCCCGAACGGACTCCAGATCAGCCCTCCCGAGAGAGATTAGGGCTTGGCAGCGGCTCCATATCATAAAACGCGATGAATCCTTCTCTCTCATTTTTCCCCGGACGTGAATATAAAGAGTCGGAGTTGAGGTCGGTGGAGCCTCAGGGGGCACGCCCAGGGGGTAGGCGCGCCCCCCACCCTCGTGGACAGGGTGTGGGCCCCCTGGTCTTGATTCATTCGCCAGTATTTTTTATATATTCCAAAAATATTCTCTGTGAAGTTTCAGGTCATTCTGAGAACTTTTATTTCTGCACAAAAATAACATCATGGCAATTCTGCTGAAAACAGCGTCAGTCCGGGTTAGTTCCATTCAAATCATGCAAGTTAGAGTCCAAAACAAGGTCAAAAGTGTTTGGAAAAGTAGATACGTTGGAGACGTATCAGAATCTTTTTAGATTTTCAGTTTTTAAAATGTTTTATCCCTTAAATGAAAGATCCGATTGAAGATCTGTTTTCACCATTAAATCCCTCGCGAGGAGATCTTCGAAACTAGATCTCATATCAATATATTTGGACGAATTTTTTGGGGGGTTAAAAGTTTCCTTGTCTATTGCACATGAATTGCCATGGTGTTTACACTGAAATTGCCATGATATGTTTCACCTATTTTCTTCTACATTTAAAAGTAAATTTTGACATTTGTAAAACGGGGAATTAAGAAACTGTACTTGCCATGAACCATAAACTAAAATTGCCATTATACATACACTTAAAATTTCCATGATTCATACAAAAAAATATTTCATGGTCAAAGTACTGGAGTTGCCATCATCAAAATACTAAAATTGCCATGCTCTACAAACTGAAATTGCCACATGGCAACTTTAGTTTAAGCACTATGGCAACTACAGTGTAAACATCATGGCAACTGTTGGGCAAAAAAATTTGAGCAAAACATATCAACATGGGGTCTAGTTTGGACGATCTTGTCGAGACGGATTTAATGGTGAAAACGGATTTTTTATTTGATTTTTCAAATAGGAGATAAAACATTTTAAAGCCAAAAACCAAAAAGATTTCTGCTGATGTCATATGTTCACACGTGGCAAAATGAGTGGCAAAGGAGGTGTGTGGGTGATGTGCAAGATGCCACACATGTGAGCGTTAGCTTTTCCTTTTTGGAGAGTCAATTACACTGGTGATGCTACAACTTGGCGTGAACAGTCACTTTGGTGCTAGAAGTTGTGGTGTACATCGAAGTGGTGTAAAAACTTGGCATCGACATACAAATACGGTGCTTACTTCGGAGTCGATGCTGACAGACGTGTGGGGCCGGCTGTCAGCCACAAAACCAGAGAGAAGGGACGTGTGGCCTGATTTTTGGAAAAACACCCTTGAAATATTATTTTCTTTAAAATAATTACCACCAGGTCTCGAACACACCACCTCACCAACGCAAAGCACCAGGCTAACCACTCCACCAATTGCAATCTCGCCGCCCAATTTGGATAACGACCTTCTGTGTATTTGACCTCGGCGCAGGAGGAGGCATATCTTACGGTCCGTTTTGCACCTATTAGTTTTTTAAATTTTTCTGTAGAAAGTGCATAAATTGTAATCTCAGTAATAAAAATAACGCATGGATATTTGTGTTTACGAAATATGTATATGGCAACCGTGTGGCAGATTGCGAAACTGCCACACACCTCCCGATTTCTTTCCTTTCCCTCACGTCCTCCTCGGTTTTTTTCCTTTCCTGCACGTCCTCCCCGATTTTATCGGGCACACCCGCTCGTGCCTTCCTAATTTTTGTAATCGTCATTTATGGCCCCACACGCCTTCTAGATTTTCAGCAAAAATAATGCTTAGACTAGGATTTGATCTCTGGTCTACAGGTAATTAACAAAGGGAGCTAACCACCTCACCTATGACACTCATTGTTGAACATTCTAAGGGAAATACTATTTTTGACATGTTTTTGCCTTTAATATGTTAGCACTGAAAAACTTTTTGTTTCAAGCATCATGGTAACTTTGATCATTGGGAATAAATTTGTTGAACCCGCCCCCCGGTAATTTCTGTAAATAGCACGATAACATTCACGCCATAGACCTGATAGTTTAGATACAAACATCGTGGTAACTTTAACCATTGGGGAAAACAAATGTGAAAAGATACCTGATAATTTATGTGTAAATAGATGGTAATATACGCAGCACACATCTGATAACTTAGGTAGAAGCACCATGGTAACTTTGACCGTAGGGAATTTTTTTTAAAAGATACTCCGGTATCTTTTGTGTAAATAGCACGGTAGTATACCTCCCTCCCCTGGCATTTTTATGTGTAAATAGTGTGAAACATATGCACTGCGATAACTAAACACCATGATAAGTTTTTGACCCGTGGAGGGGGGGGATTTGTTGCTGAAACATATCCCTGATAAATTTTGTGTAAATAGCATGATATGTTAAGCACTGCGGGTTTGATAGGTAACCTAGAATCACCATGATAACTTTTGCCCCGGAAAAAAGTTGTTCAAAACATCCCCAATAATATTTGTGTAAATAACATGATAATATAAACACCGCATAACCGATAACTTGCAATATAAACATGATGGTAACTTTTTTACCAAAGGAAAATATATAAGTTGTTAAAAACATACACTTGCCTCACGCGTGGGCCTCTTGGATGAACACAACACATGGCGTGCCACGGGAAAGTCACATAATGTTTAGTGTCATGAGGGGCACACGTGCTATAGGCGTGATAAGTTACGCAAAAACATCATGGTAGTTTTTGACCTATGAAAAAAGCTACCGAAACAC
Source organism: Triticum urartu (assembly GCF_003073215.2). Classification (NCBI taxonomy): domain Eukaryota; kingdom Viridiplantae; phylum Streptophyta; class Magnoliopsida; order Poales; family Poaceae; genus Triticum; species Triticum urartu. Next base: position 574,819,076 of record NC_053026.1, on the reverse strand, counting down.
ACCCAGGTTTTTAGGTGCAAGTACCATGATAATATACGAACTGTAGACCCGGTAACTCATGTACAATCCCCATGGTAACTTTGACCGGGGGAGGTTCATGTACATATAGCCTGATAACTTATGTGTAAGTACCACGGTATTTTACACATCGAAGACCTTATAACTTGTGTACAAAACACAGTGGTAACTTTGAAAGGGTGTAGTTCTTGAAGCATAGTACCTGATACTTTCTATGTAAATAGCATGGTAAGTTATGCAACACAGGCCTGATAATTTGCATACGAATATCATGGTAACTTTGTCCTGAGGAGAAATCATGTGGTAGACGTGAAGAAGTGGCAGTTTTCTTGGGGGTGGGCGCCGGAGATGTGTGGGAGAAGCAGGTTTCTCAGGCAAGCCTGCGGGGTCATTTGGAAAGAGGCGAGGTCAAAGAACGAGGGATCGTATGGTACTTTAAAATGAAATAAATAGAGGTGTGGCAGTTTTGTTTATATGGCACACGTGTGCCAAATATCACAGTCCTTGTGTTTATAAATATTGTACATGAAACAAAATACATTATTTTAAAACATTGTTCACATATTATTTTAAAACATTGTTCAGATAGTAAAGGAACAGATGTTAAACGTATTTTGAAACATTGTTCATGAAACAGATGTTAATATTTGTGTTTATAAATATTGTACATGAAACAGAATAAATTATTTTAAAACATTGTTCACATATTAAGTAAAAATACGATTAACATCTGTTCCTTTAATTTTTGTTTTTGTAAAACGTAATTAACTAAAAACAATTAATTATGTTTTACAGAATGGGCGCACTATCTGCGGCCCATATAAGCTCCGCATGCGGCCAGAGTTAATATGTAGAATGTTATTATATGTATTGAAAACGAATGTGATTTCGTGTTGGTTAGCCAAATTGTTTAAAGTTGTTGGTCTTGGGTTCGATACCGGGCAGTCTCACTTTTAGTGTAGTTTAATTTTCACTCTCTTCTGAGTGGCGGGACCCACTGGTCATACAGGTGAAAAAATGCCATGTCAACAGGGCCTTTTTATGAAAATATATATCTCGAGGGTGTTTTTCAATAAATTAGGCCATACTTTCCTTCTCCCTAGTCGAGTGGCTGACAGCGGGCCCCATGGTCCTAGTCAGCACTCATTCCGTATACAAACGAGATAAGCACTGTATTTGCACGTCAATGCCAAGTTTTGCATCACTTTAATGTACCCCGAAACTTTCAGTACCAAAGTGACCGTTTATGTCAAGTTGTAGCACCACTAATGTAATTGACTCTTTTGGAAACCACACATAGCATTTGGGTTCCCCCCACCCCAACAATACTATGTTTTTTTTCTATAGTTAAAAAAAGACTTTCATTGCAAAAAAAATCCCATCTCTTTCTTAGAAATATCATACCAATCGAATAGCCCCTTCCTGCACGACCAGAGTGATCTCATATCCACGACGCATGCGTGTCCATGATTGTCTCGTGCGTTATGTGGACTACATCGGTTAGTACAAAATGACAATCTTCGGAAGAGGAGGACCCCTCGTTGCTGCCTACACCAAGGCTTTGCCCGACGACGAAGGAAGGAGGTGGCACAGCAGAGACAAGCGCTGGCGACGGTGAGGCAACGGCCGTGTCGCCTGATACCGACGATGCAGAGCCCTTGGCATTCTTTTTGTGTCCCGGTCATATTCTGGTTATTTCCGTTTCCATTTGTCCTTGTGTGTTTTACCGGGTTCAGGGTGCATATTCGCTTAGCTTCTGACCCACTAGACCCAACTTTCTTGTGGGCTTATGTTTCAATACAAAAAGGGTTGTTTCAATACAAATCGATTGGATACAGACTTCACTTGTGCACTACACCTCTCGATCTTCCCCTGGCAGGAGCGAGAGCGCGCTTCATCCCCTCCCTCCCCCCTCCCGGCCGTGCGCTACTCCGGCGCCGGCGTCCACCTTCTCGCCGCTAGCCGCCCTGGCTATGGCGGCCACCCTCCCACCACCTGCCGCTTTAGCAACGGCGGCCACCCGTCCTATGCGCTCGTACGTGTAGCTCCGTCAAGGTAGCCAGATCTGCGTGCCATGGCAGCCAGTCCGCACTCCGTCACCTCCTCATGCCCTGGGGAGTGCCCCGTGGTCTCCAGCCTCGGCCTCTCGTCGGCATCTGAGAGCTCGGCTGCGGGGGAGGCGCCCGCAGGGGCGTCGGCGGAGGCCCTCTTGGCGGCATCTTTCCGGTGCATTGTGCCATGGCATGAGGCCCCGGTCTTGAAGCGGACCCTCTGGAAGCATCGTAGGGACGCTAGGAAGCCTGACGTGGCTCCGCCCATGCCTCGCCGGGCCGCAAAGAGGTCGCACCGGAGATGCGGGATCGGTGTTTCAAGTGTCTAGAGAAAGGTCACTTCTTGAAGGACTGCACAAATAAGGTGGTTTGCCTCCGTTGCCGCTTGCCCGGGTACATTGCCAGCTAGTGCAAGCGTCCGCGCAGCCATCACCAGTGGAGGAGCTCCGGCGAGAGGCCGCAGCCAAGGTTGCTAGGAGGTCGGCGGCCCCGGCGGGTGGACATGGTTAGGGGTCGTCCTGGTTAGGTGCGCCGGTGCCGGCACGGCCGTCTCTCCTGTCCTCTTCGGGAGCGGCTTTGCTGACGGACTGGCCTCGTCTGGCACCTCCGTGTTTGATGGTTGAGGAAGATCTGGCATTGGCACCTGCTGAACTGTGCATGTTTTAGAGATCCAGGGCGGTGGAAAACCTCGAGGATCGGCTGCAGCAGGCCATGGTCGTGTATGTGGGCGGTGACCGGTCGGAGCGCTCGCCGGAGCTGGTGTTGCTTGCGGTGCGGGACAAGATGGGAATCACTTCAGGTAGAGTCTCGGTCCAAAGGTTTTGATCGGAGCATTTTCTCGTGGTCTTTGTGATACGAATCTAGGTACTAGATCACTCGAATTTCACTCAATCACACGGAATCAGGGGAATTGTAGCAGCGTATTTAGTCTCAGCAAGAAGGGGATCGGGAAGTGAGAGCCTGGAGGTGGGAGGAGAGATACATCGCCCAGCGGCGCCGATACGGTATGTGATCCAACGATGCCCAACCCTAGTGCCGGACTGCCCTCTTACACCTACTTGGTCCACTCTGGGCCTTGCACCAGTGGGTTGGGCCTTGCCTTCCTCTTGGTCCTCTCTAGCTGGGCTGGGATCTTCTGCACGGGGCCCACCATTCCCATGACATTCTCCTCTCCTTGAGAATTGGCTTGACCCCAAGCCAGAGCTCTGGGAAACTTGGACTTCAGAGGTACTTCGTCTTCCCAGGTGGCTGATGAGTCGGGGAACCCGGACCAACGCACGAAGACCTATTTCACTTGACGAGCCCGACGCATAACGGATCGGTGTTGCAGGATCCGCTCGGGCACTTGCAGAGGAAGGAGATCCTCATCGAGCGTCGGCAGCTCCGGCATCACTTGAGTTGATGGAGGCACGCCCAGCCGGAGTTGCGAGACATGGATGACGGGATGGATACGCGCCGCTTCAGGTAACGCCAGCTTGTATGCCACCTCTCCAACTCGCCCCAGTACCAATTTGTGGTTAGCTCTTGTTGCCACCGACGACTGCGCGTACGGTTGAAGCTTGAGGTACACCCAGTCCCCAACTGCAAACACCCAATCCGAACGCTTGCGATCAGCTTTGCTCTTCATCACTTGCTGAGCTCTGTGGAGGTGTTGTTTGACAAGTGCCATCACTGTTGCTCTTTCTTTAGTCCAAGCAGCCAAATCAGTAACAGCCTCATCCGCTACATTGGTGATACCAAAGAAATGGGGCTTGTGCCCATACAGGACCTCAAATGGAGACGATCGAAGAGCTGAGTGGTAAGAGGTGTTATACCAAAACTCTGCTAACGCCAGCCAGTCTGCCCACTTGCTAGGACAGTTATGCACGAAGCAGCGGAGATATAGTTCCATGCATTGGTTGACCCTCTCAGTAGTGCCATCTGTCTGTGGGTGCCGTGCCGAAGAGAAGTTCAGTGTAGTATGTGTCAGCCTGCACAGCTCCTGCCACACACGACTAGTAAATATCCGGTCACGGTCTGACACCATTTTATCAGGAGGTCCATGAAGCTTGAACACATTTTCCATGTAAGCTTTCGCGACTTGCAAGGCCGAATAAGGATGCCCCAAGGGAATGAAATGTGCATACCGTGTTAACTTATCCACCACGACCATGATAGAGTTGAACCCCCGAGAAGAAGGCAGACCTTCTACGAAGTCCAGCGTCACCATTTCCCAGGCCTGCTCCGGAACAGGCAAAGGCTGGAGGAGCCCCGGATACTTCACATGCTCAGGCTTGGCCTGCTTGCATACCGCACAGTTTGCCACAAAGATCTTGATAGTCTGCTTCATTCTGGGCCAAGCGAAATGCCGTATGATACGATTGTATGTAGCGTGCACTCCTGAGTGTCCCCCCAAGGCTCCCGCATGCAACTCGTGCAACACCATCTTCTGAGCTGTTACGTTGGAGCCGAGCCAAACCCGGCCTTTGTATCGAATCAGGCCATCAACCACCGTGAATGGGCCATCCAACGGCTCCCCTGAAGCTGCTGTTGCCAACTTGTTCAAGCAAGATGGGTCCTTCTAATAGCCTTTCTTCACATCCTCCAACCACATGGGTACGCACATGGACAAGGCATACATGCTGCTCTCGGGCAAGCGAGAAAGAGCATCAGCAGCTACATTTGTAGCCCCACGACGGTACTCAATCTTGTATTGAAGGCCTAACAGCTTAGTGAGCGCCTTATGTTGCCAGGGTTTAGTCAGCTTCTGCTCATCAAGACACGACAGGCTTCTGTGATCCGTTCTGATGGTAAACTCTGACAACAGAAGATACGAACGCCATATGTCAACTGCCATAAGGATGGCTAGGCACTCTTTCTCGTAAGTAGAAACCCCCTATGCTTGGGACCCAGTGACTGGCTGAGAAAGGCGATGGGATGTTGTTGTTGCATGAGAACCGCGCCGATGCCAACATCTGACGCGTCTGTTTCGATGACGAATGGTTTGGAAAAATCCGGCAAGGCAAAAACCGGCGCTGTGGTAAGAGCAGTTTTCAACAATCTGAAGGCTTTATCTTGAGTAGGTGTCCACAAGAACGGAACTCCCTTCTTGAGAAGATCTGTAAGTGGCCTGCTGATTATTCCAAAGTGCTTAACAAACTTGCGATAATAGCCCGCCAATCCCAGAAACTGCCTCACTTCTTTGGCCGATTCTGGTCGCTTCCAGGCTAAGACCTTGTTAGTGTTCTTGGGATCCGTACTCACACCCTTCGCGCTGATGATATGGCCCAGGTAACGCAACTGCGGTTGTGCAAACGTACACTTGGACCTGTTCACTTTCAAGGAGTATTGTTGCAGTCTCTGAAACACCTTCCGTAGCAAGACCACGTGCTCTGCCAAGGTTTTGCCGAACACCAGAATATCGTCAATAAAAACCAGGACTCCTTTTCTCAGTAACGGAGCGAGAACCACATGCATACCACCTTGGAAGGTCGGGGGACCACCCGTTACTCCATAAGGCATCACTTTAAACTCAAAATGACCATGGTGAGTTTGGAAGGCTGTCTTGGCCTCGTCCTCGGGTTGCATCCGGATCTGATTGTATCTAGACCGCAAATCCAAACTGGTAAACACCGTTGCGCCGTGCAATTCATCTAACAGCTCGTCAATGATCGGAATGGGGAACCGGTTCTTGATGGTGATAGCATTTAGGAAGCGATAGTCAACACAAAAGCGCCATTCACCATCTTTCTTCTGTACCAGAAACACGGGTGATGAGAAGGGACTGCGGCTGATCTGAATAATACCTTGCCGCAACATCTCTGCTACTAGAGCCTCGATTTCATCTTTCTGAGCTGGGTTGTAACGGTACGGACGCCGTTTTACTGGCTGAGCTCCAGGAATCAACTCAATTGCATGATCGAACTCTCGCTGCGGTGGCAACCCTTTTGGTTCTTCAAACAAGTCCACGAATTCCACGAGTAACTCTTCCACTTCGACCAGGATTGGCTCGATTGTTCCTTCAGGCTCGGATACTGCTAGGAGTATCACATGCGCCAACTCGGTGCTTGCCTACATTAATTGTAGCTCCGCTCATGAAATGGCATGACAACGTGACATCTCAGGTGTGGTCTCTGTCAACTGAACATACTTGCCTTCATGCTGGAATGTCATCAACTTCTCCCCCCAGTTAACTGTCATCAGACCCCGAGACTCGAGCCAATCCATGCCTAACACTACATCATAACTGCCCAATGGGAACAACTTGAGAGTGGAGCTGAATCGATGGCCCTGGATGACATACTCACAGCCTGGCACCTCATGATCACATAGTGTCACTTCCCCATCTGCAACTTTGACCTTCAAAGGAGTGCGCATCGCTTGCACCCCCTCCCACTCCTGAGCAATTTCGGTGTTGACAAAACTATGGGAACTCCCCGAGTCCACTAGCATGAGTAACACTTTGTTCCCAATCTTCCCAGACAGACGGAATGCCTTGGGCGCTTCCGTACCTTGGACAACGGCCGTTGAAAAAAGACAGAGGTCATCTTCAGAGCTTTCTGCCTGTGCGACAGCAGTGCCAGGAGAAACCGGAGGCGAGATCATATCCACCAGTTCTTCCACGACATGTAACTGAACCGTGGATGCACATACATGCCCTGGCCCCCAGCGCTCGCCACAAGTGAAGTAGCGACCACGGGCTTTGCGAAAGGCCCGAAGAGCCTTGAGCTTGTCATATGTTGTTGTGCCTGCAGCACTCGAGGGCGACTTGGCGATATCCAGCCTCGTCGTGTCTCGAGAGGAGTGGAGACAGGCAGCGACGCGTTCGAGCGTCCCCCCGGAGAAGCCGCTGGCACCGCCACGGATAAGGCCGGGCGCGAGGGAAAACGCCCAGTTCTGCTGTTGGAAGCCCTAGAGCGCTGCGCCACAGTGGCCTCCTGCTCCTGACGCACCATTTCAACCACCTCTTCCTGCAATTCAGCCAAGGAAACAGCAGTATCGAGGTCTTTTGGACGATGTAACATGACAGCCACTTTAATTTCATGAGCTATCCCTTCAATGAATTGAGTAGTAAAGAACAAAGGATCCCAAGAGCTATGATGAGCTAGCAAGCAGTGCATGGAAACATTGAACTACTCTACATACTCTAGAACTGAACCCTCTTGCTTAAGCTTTGAAAAACGACGCAACAACTGTTGAAACTCTGACCTACCAAATTTTTCCAGAACTGCTGTGCAAAAAGTATCCCAACTAGCGGCCTTAAGATGCATCTTAGACCACTCAAGCCACAAGGCAGCAGCCCCGGTGAAGTGGACAACCATAGTGTCCACCCACACTGCTGGATCAACACCACACACTCGAAAGTAAGCCTCGCAGCGAATGCGCCAACCCGTAGGATTGTCGCCATCAAAACTGGAACAGTCTACATGCTTATGATACCCCCGATGACCAGTACCACTACCAAAATCCAACAATAGCGGTGGGGGAATGGGAACTATGGGAAAAGGAGTGCGGACCGTACCGTTGGCCGGGACCGGCGTGGGGAGGAGAGCCCCCCCAACCAGTTCCCGTGGATTCGAAGCCCTGCGGTGGCCATCTGGCCCGTAGCCGTCGCCACTATGGTGTTCCCCGAGCTCTAGCGCGTCCGCCACTGCCGAACTCGAAGTTTCCACCATCTTGTCGCGGGGCGAGTTGCACCGCGCCATCTTTTCTAGTTCCGCGCGGATCTCACCGAGATCAACCCGGAATTGCCCCATAGCCGTATCCACCCCGGGGCGCCACGCCGCCAGGTCTTGCACCACCGGCTCCAAGGAGGCAATCGCGGGCTCCATCTTGGCGACCGATGACTCCATGTTTTCGACCGTGGGAGCCATCCGATCCAACGTTAGCTGGATCGAAAAGAGGGCCTTGGCGATGCCGCTCCGCTCCGCCGCTGCTTCCTCTAGCTGCTTCTGGATGTCTGTCCCCGCCATGATCTCCTTCAGGCTGCGAGATTTCGGCGCCAGATCGAGTCGCGGAAGAGAAAATTGGTGGTGGATTTGGAGGCTCTGATACCAGATGATATGAATCTAGGTAGTAGATCACTCGAATTTCACTCAATCACATGGAATCAGGGGAATTGTAGCAGCGTATTTAGTCTCAGCAAGAAGGGGATCGGGAAGTGAGAGCCTGGAGGTGGGAGGAGAGATACATCGCCCAGCGGCGCCGATACGGTAAGTGATCCAACGATGCCGAACCCTAGCGCCGGACTGCCCTCTTATACCTACTTGGTCCACTCTGAGCCTTGAACCAGTGGGTTGGGCCTTGCCTTCCTCTTGGTCCTCTCTAGCTGGGCTGGGATCTTCTGCACGGGGCCCACCATTCCCGTGACACTTTGCTAGGAAAGAGGATCGGATCAGAGTGGGACTGCGGCCAGTTATTGAGTTCGAGGGGAAGCGGCCGGTGATCGGCAATGGGTCAGGCAGAACCAGGCAGTGGTCACGACGCTTCGGACTAGGGTATGTTTGGAGTTGGAAGGCATCCCCCGCACGCCTGGGAGCTGGAGGTGGTTGAGAGCCTGCTGGGTGGTTCTTCCTTCATTGAATCAGTGGCGCTAGAGACCTCGTCACGGTCGGACTTGGCATTTTTCAAGCTGCTAGCTTGGACGGCAGACCCTGAGTCGATCCCCACCCGTAGGTGGCTAGCGGTGCCAGAGCCGGAAGAGCAGAGGGATGTGTTTCAGCCCAAGACGCTGCAGTACAAGGTATTGATTCATCTCGACACTGTCACCACCTATCTGGATGGGGAGGAGCCATGGTTTCTTGGTGGAGGTTCATCCGGGAGTGGCCAGAGTGGCCTCCCGGACTCAGACAATGATATGGGCGGAGGAGCAAGCACTCGTCGTTGTGTCCGGCAGTTTGGGGTCCGCGACGCTCGAGGGGGCAATGCGGGTGGCAGGCCTGATGCTCCGGCTGGTCGGACCTACGCCGACTCGGTGCTTGGAGTCCAGGAGCCGGTGGACTAGAGGATGCCACCCATGGCGCCTATTCGGCAGGTGGGGCAGGGCAGAGGGCCCACCACCACGGTCCAGGATAGGCTGACGTGGCGCCAGTCTGCTTGTGACCGCCTGGGTGGAGCTGTTGGTCGGCAGGGGGAGACCACTTTGCCCATGCAGAATATTTCGAATGCTCGGAGCGCCAATGCGAGGGAGACGCCTCAGCGGGACCCGCTGTTAGGGAAGGTGGAGATCCTTCTGGAGCCGCGGCATGTGGAGACAACAACTACTCAGGCTGTGATTGGGCAGGCGATGCGTCAGGTTTGCGGGTGAACTACCATAAATCGCTGGCAATCATGATCCATGGGAACAATGCTGACAAGATCCGTGTAAATACCTTGGTCTGCATTTAGTGATAAGGCAACTCACTAGAGTGGAATGGCAGCCTATGTTGGACCAAGCAAATAGCTTTGCTCCGGCATGGCAGAGAGGATTGTTGCACCGACTTGGAAGGCTGGTGCTTGTGAAATCGGTAATTGCGGCCAAGCCAATACACCATTTCATGATTGAAGATGCTTCGCTTTGGGTGTTCGAAGAATTTGACCAATGGATGTGTGCTTTCGTTTGGGCCGGCAAAAACAAGGCTAATGGAGGACAATGCTTGGTTGCCTGGAATCTGGTTTGCAAGCCAACATGGCTTGGCGGCTGTGGGAGTCCTCGATTAGGGGGTCTCCGGACAGCCGGATTATCTCCATTGGCCGGACTGTTAGACTATGAAGATACAGGATTGAAGACTTCGTCTCGTGTCCAGATGGGACTCTACTTGGCGTGGAAGGCAAGCTAGGCAATACGGATATGTGCATCTCCTCCTTCGTAACCGACCTTGTGTAACCCTAACCTCTCCGGTGTCTATATAAACCGGAGGGTTTTAGTCCGTAGGACAACATACAATCATAGCATAGGCTAGCATCTAGGGTTTAGCCTCTCCGATCTCGTGGTAGATATACTCTTGTACTACCCATATCATCAATACTAATCAAGCAGGACGTAGGGTTTTACCTACATCAAGAGGGCCCGAACTTGGGTAAAACATTGTGTCCCCTGCCTCCTGTTACCATTCGCCTTAGACGCACAGTTCGGGACCCCCTACCCGAGATCTGCAGGTTTTGACACTGGCAACGGCCTAGGGGTACGAGTGAGGGAGTCCTAGATTAGGGGGTTCTCGGGTGCCTGGGTAATTCGATATGGGCCGGACTGATGGGCCATGGAGATACAATCAGAAGACTTTCCCCCATGCCTGGTTCGGACTCCCTTATGCGTGGATGGCAAGATTGGTGTCCGGATATGTTATTTCCTTCCCCCACAAACCGACTCCGTACAACCCTAGGTCCTTCCATGTGTATATAAACCGGAGGGTTTAGTCGTAGAGGCTATCATAACTCTCAGAGGCTAGACATCTATGGTTTAGCCCTTACGATCTCGAGGTAGATCAACTCTTATAACCCCTATACTCATCAAATACAATCAAGCATGATGTAGGGTTTTACCTCCATTAAGAGGGCCCGAACGTGGGTAAACATTATGTCCCACTTGTCCCTTGTTACCCTCGATCCTAAGACACATAGTTCGGGACCCCCTACCGCAGATCTGCCGGTTTTGACACTGAAGTTGGTGTTTTCATTGAGAGTTCCACTATGTCGTCAACAGAAGGATCGATGGCTCATCATGTCATCAGCAACGATGCTGTTTCTGGGGAGACCTTTCTCCCTGGTCAAATTTTTGTGTTTGGTGGCTTCCCTCTGCGATTCAGCTGGTCACCTTGAGCAGATTGACAGCAATGCCCCAGGTCACTAGATCAAGTTCAGAAACCTGAATTACATCACTGATATCCGAGGAGATTTGATCTTCAAAGGATTCTCGGCCTCGGCCGCCGCTCCTCATCTACATTAAGGAAGCCCGTCTGATTCACCATCAGACTCCGCTCAGGGATCGACCCCATACCCGCCCTAGCCTTAAATCCAGAGCTGGCCACCCTGTCCGAAGACGGGAGCGGACTCTCCCCTTATATGGAGTTACCTGCCGAAGACCCAGAAGTGACCATGATGTCGGCAGGCCCGGAGTCCAATAGGAATCCCCTTGTCATCGGGAAGCCAGGATCTTCTCTGGAGACCAACTCTGAACTCTCGAGGTCTGCGTCTAATGAGCATGGTCAGGTGGCGTTCACCAGGCCCAGCTTCGTAGATCCTCAGTCACCCGTCCAGTTTTCGCTCCTAAACGAGGCTCTAGACTTAATGCGTTCTCTCACCATCACGTGTCGGCGTTCTGGGAACGGGGGTCCCCAGACTTGCCTGCCTGCGGCCCGCGGCATGGCTGAGCCAGCAAGCCGTACGATCCCATCCTCACCAACAAAGCACCCAAGACTCTCGCGAGGACCTCCTCTCGTGTGGTGGTGGACGACGCAAGACCTCCTCTGGAGTGGCCTAGCTAGGAAGGCTCATGAGGAGTGGAGATATCAAGGCGAGGTGAACTTCACGAGGTTCTCGTGACGTGAGCCGTGACGATCGACACTAGGCGGGCGCCAGCGCGCATAGCGTCCTTGTTTCCTCTTTGGTGCAAGGGAGGCAAGCGCATCTGCGGAGTACCGAGGCCTCAGGCAAAGGTTGCCATTTCGGTGCAACAAGACCAAGACCATGTACTGCAAGACGGAGGACATCGTGGAGCCCATAACAGCGTCACCACCAGAACTTTGTGCAGGCGAAGACTACTTTTGTCAGGATAGCTTGTCCTAGTTGTCCCTCTTCAAATTAGCCCGCCATTGTTGGCTCCCTTCCCGCTTGATATTTGGGAAGAGGACCAGGGCCTCTATAAATAGGACTAGCCACCACAGTGGAAAATAGAAGAAGAGAGAGTAGACGATCTCATCTTAGCTTGAGAGAGACCACCCCCACACACACAAGCTCACCGAGCTAGAGAATGCCTCAACCTCGGGAGGCCGTTCTTCCCTTGTATTGTTCATCATCAGCCCAAGAGGCAATCCACCACCACCACACTGGAGTAGGGTATTACACCACAACGGTGGCCCGAACCAGTATAAACCTCATGTCCTTCTATGCTGTGAGTTCGTCGAGTTCGTCCGCGAGATCCTAGCGAGCTAGGGCGTAGATTGGTTGGAGGGACAGACTTCGTGCGCACCCCAGTGTTCGAACCTTAAGGGTTTGCCGGGACCCCATACCCTGCCTCCAGGGCAACACTGGTCTTCCCCTGTTGCCGCCACCAAAGAGGAACGATGACCACCACCAGGACGAGGGGGCTGGGGGCTTCCAGGAGCCGCACGCGGTCGCTTGCATCCTGGGAGGCGCTCAGGCCCCAGCCTCTCAGTGCACCTTCAAATAGTTCGCTCGCGAAGTAAACGCAGCTCACCCCAAGCTTGAGGCCACGCGCCCGCTCCGGTGGTCCCAATGCGCCATCACCTTCAGCTCGGCCGACCAGCTCAAGTGCGCAGCCACCGCTGGCACACTCCCTATGCTGTGCTCCCCAGTCATCAGCAATGTGCAAGTCACCAAGACTCTTATCGATGGTGGCGCAGGGCTCAACGTCCTATCCGCCGACACGTTCGACAGCCTCCAAGTGCCCTATGAGCAGCTCCAGCCAACCAAGCCTTTCTCAGGAGTGACTGACGGTTCCACCACACCAATAGGGCAAGTCCGCCTGCGTGTCACCTTCGGGGAGCGCAAGAATTACCGCACTGAGCTCATCGACTTCGACGTCACGCACATCCGCCTGCCATACAATGCCATCCTCGGGTATCCAGCCCTGGCCAAGTTCATGGCAGTCACTCACCACGGCTACAATGTTCTCAAGATGCCAGGAAGCGGGGGGATCATCATGGTCCCATGTGAAGAAAGGGATGCGGTCTGCTCCCTTGAGCGCGCCTTCTAGGCCGCGGCAATTGACAACCCTAACAGCAGAAGTGAAGGCCCTCCGGAGGCCATCCCCAAGAAGAAGCTACCGCGACGTGCAGGACCCCAAGAACATGGCATCGCATCACGAGCCTCGTCAGGATCGGCGTCCGCTCCAGGGGTGCTTCCCTCCACCGCATAGGAAAGCGCGCCCGGCGCCCTCCTCAGGAAAGGCTCGAGGGCTCTCTTCTGGAGGGCCTCAGACCTTGCCAATCTCACGAGAGAGGCGCTTGGGCACCACTTGGAAGCATGCTTCATGGCACGTGTTCCTCAGGAGAGCATGGGGCGGGGAATGCCCACCACCCGGGAGTTCATGACCAAGACTACCCAAGAGCTACAAGACGCAAGAGCCATGTGTGGCGACGGCCACTCACAGAATGTGGCTCACCACCCAGGCGAGGGTGCTGAGCTGCGCACCTGCGTCGACATCCCAGGGCTCAACAGGGCCGCATCTCAGGAGCGCTTCTGGCCATCGCGCGTGGGCCGCTATGAGGGCCCACCACACAGCTTCGTTCGCATTCCCTTCGGCTTGCCGATCGTGGCGTCAGCCCATCGGCGCAATGTGCGGCAAGTCCTGGCGGCTCAGGAGGCCAGGTTCCTGATACGTCTCCAATGTATCTACAATTTTTGATTGCTCCATGCTATATTATCTACTGTTTTGGGCAATATTGGGCTTTATTTTTCACTTTTATATTATTTTTGGGACTAACCTATTAACCGGAGGCCCAGCCCAGATTTGTTGTTTTATGCCTATTTCAATGTGTCGAAGAAAAGGAATATCAAACGGAGTCGAAACGAAACGAAATCAACTGGAGAAGTTATTTTTGGAACGAAAGCCACCAGATAGACTTGGACTCCACGTAAGGAGATACAGGAGCTGCTCACGAGGGTGGGGGGCGCCCCCCCCCCCCAGGGCGCGCCCCCTGCCTCGTGGGGCCCCGTAGCTCCTCCGACGTACTTCCTGCACCCATATATATCGTCGTACCCTAATACTTCGAGAACGCACAATAGATCAGGAGTTCCGCCGCCAGAAGCCTCCGTAGCCACCGAAAACCAATCTAGACCCGTTCTGGCACCCTGCCGGAGGGGGAAATCCTTCTCCGGTGGCCATCTTCATCACCCCGGTGCTCTCCATGACGAGGAGGGATTAGTTCTCCCTCGGGGCTGAGGGTATGCACCAGTAGCTATGTGTTTGATCTCTCTCTCTCTCGTGTTCTTGATTTGGCACGATCTTGATGTATCGCGAGCTTTGCTATTATAGTTGGATCTTATGTTTCTCCTCCCCCTCTTTTCTCTTGTAATGAATTGAGTTTCCCCTTTGAAGTAATCTTATCGGATTGAGTCTTTAAAGATTTGAGAACACTTGATGTATGTCTTGCCGTGGATATCTGTGGTGACAATGGGATATCACGTGATTCACTTGATGTATGTTTTGGTGATCAACTTGCGGGTTCCGCCCATGAACCTATGCATAGGTGTTGGCACACGTTTTCGTCATGATTCTGTGGTAGAACTTTGGGGCACTCTTTGAGGTCCTTTGTGTTGGCTGAATAGATGAATTTGAGATTGTGTGATGCATATCGTATAATCATGCCCACGGATACTTGAGGTGACATTAGGGTTTTGGTTGATTTGTGTCTTAAGGTGTTATTCTAGTACGAACTCTAGGGCTGTTTGTGACACTTATAGGAAAAGCCCAACGGATTGATTGGAAAGAATAACTTTGAGGTGGTTTCTTACCCTACCATAATCTCTTCGTTTGTTCTCCGCTATTAGTGACTTTGGAGTGACTCTTTGATGCATGTTGAGGGATAGTTATGTGATCCAATTATGTTAGTATTGTTGAGGGAACTTACACTAGTGAAAGTATGAACCCTAGGCCTTGTTTACCATCATTGCAATACCGTTTACGCTCACTTTTACCATTAGTTACCTTGCTGTTTTTATATTTTCAGATTACAAAAACCTTTATCTACTATCCATATACCACTTGTATCACCATCTCTTCGCCGAACTAGTGCACCTATACAATTTACCATTGTATTGGGTGTGTTGGGGACACAAGAGACTCTTTGTTATTTGGTTGCAGGGTTGCTTCAGAGATACCATCTTCATCCTACGCCTCCTATGGATTGATAAACCTTAGGTCATCCACTTTAGGGAAATTTGCTACTGTCCTACAAACCTCTGCACTTGGAGGCCCAACAACGTCTACAAGAAGAAGGTTGTGTAGTAGACATCAAGCTCTTTTCTGGCGCCGTTGCCGGGGAGGTGAGTGCTTGAAGCTATATCTTTAGATCTTGCAATCAAATCTTTTAGTTTCTTGTTTTATCACTAGTTTAGTTTATAAAAGAAAATTACAAAAAAATGGAATTGAGTTTGTCTCATACGCTTCACCTTTTTAATATCTTTCGTGAGTATGATGGAAAGGATAATTGTGCTCAAGTGCTAGAAGAAGAAATCTATAAAATGTTTGGCACTAAATATTTGAATGATGAGCATGATTGCAATGTTGTTAGTACGAATTCTTTGAATATCCATGATGCTAATGATGATTGCACTAGTTATGATGAAAATGCCTCCTATAAACATGTCAATTTTTGTGGAGTAGACTAGGTTTGCAAGTACACACCAAATAGGGAAGATAGATATTGCAAGAGGCATAAGTACTTAGAAACCAAATTGTTGCAAGAAGAGCTAGATGAATGTGCTGAAAGATTCAATATTTTTCGTGCCCCTTGTGAACTTTGCAATGAACATGGTCATTTAAAGTTCCAATGCTATTTGTTTCATGATTAAGTCGTGTCCAAACATTGTGATAATTTGATTACCCTTGAGCATCATAAAGAGCTTAGCCGTCTTTTGGGTTATGAAGAAATGAAACGTATAACTGAGGGTATTCCAAAGTTTAATCTTGATAGAGTTCTTGATTTTGATCTAGAGAAGATTTATATGTATTGTGCGGTGAATTGCATTGAAAATCCTTATATTGCCATGTCGGAGTAATGGGCCATGGGTAGGCTAACCCGAGTCCCTGAACCTTTCAAGACATCGGGGCAGGCTGCGCCCATCAAGACCCCAGGACGAAGAGCCGCCTTCTGAGAAGTCGGCAGCAGGGCAACCGACTGCCCACTCGCGGCCGAGTCCCGGAGACGGCTTCAAGATGAGCCGACTCCTAACTAGCGACCTCTAGAAAAGTCGGCCATGGGAGCCGGCCCGCGACTCCAACAAACAAGAGGGACGGGGCGGGGAGTGGCTACAGCAAAGCCCACTCCCACACATTTCCAAGGGCAGGCATGGCCATAGTATGACGTACCCACGGAGATCTCCGTCCGGCGCGGCACTGTTGCCATGCCGGCCCTGACATCAGCACCAGCGGGCAGAATCCTGCGCCCACGATGGTGTTGGGGAACGTAGTAATTTCAGAAAAAATTCCTACGCACACGCAAGATCATGGTGATGCATAGCAACGAAGGGGGAGAGTGTGATCTACGTACCCTTGTAGATCGATAGTGGAAGTTGTGCGTCTTCACGGCCCGACCGATCAAGCACCGAAACCACGGCACCTCCGAGTTTTAGCACACGTTTAGCTCGATGACGATCCCCGGACTCCGATCCAGCAAAGTGTCGGGGAAGAGTTCCGTCAGCACGACGACGTGGTTACGATCTTGATGTACTACCATCGCAGGGCTTCGCCTAAGCACCGCTACAATATTATCGAGGATTATGGTGGAAGGGGGCACCGCACACGGCTAAGAATATGATCACGTGGATCAACTTGTGTGTCTATGGGGTGCCCCCTGCCCCTGTATATAAAGGAGCAAGGGGGAGGCTGGCCGGCCCTTGTGGGCGCGCCAAGGAGGAGTAGGCTTCCTACTCCTAGTTAGAGTAGGTTTCCACCTTTCCTAGTCCAACTAGGAGAAGGGGGGAAAGGGGGGAAGAGGGGAAGGAAGGGAGAGAGGGGCCGCGCCCCAAACACCTTGTCCAATTCGAACTGGGCTTGGGAGGGGCACGCGCCACCTCCTGGTCCTTCCCACTAAGGCCCATTAAGGCCCATTGCTTCTTCCTCGTATTCCCATAACTCACCGGTACCTCCGAAAATGCCCGAATCACTCGGAACCTTTCCGATGTCCGAATATAGTCGTCCAATATGTCGATCTTTACGTCTCGACCATTTCGAGACTCCTCGTCATGTCCCCGATCTCATCCGGGACTCCGAACTCCTTCGGTACATCAAAACTCATAAACTCATAATATAACTGTCATCGAAACCTTAAGCGTGCGGACCCTACGGGTTCGAGAACAATGTAGACATGACCGAGACACGTCTCTGGTCAATAACCAATAGCGGAACCTGGATGCTCATATTGGCTCCTACATATTCTACGAAGATCTTTATCGGTCAGACCGCATAACAACATACGTTGTTCCCTTTGTCATTGGTATGTTACTTGCCCAAGATTCGATCGTCGGTATCTCAATACCTAGTTCAATCTCGTTACCGGCAAGTCTCTTTACTCGTTCTGTAATACATCATCTCGCAACTAACTCATTAGTTGCAATGCTTGCAAGGCTTATGTGATGTGCATTACCGAGAGGGCCCAGAGATACCTCTCCGACAATCGGAGTGACAAATCCTAATCTCGAAATACGCCAACCCAACATGTACCTTTGGAGACACCTGTAGAGCTCCTTTATAATCACCCAGTTACGTTGTGACGTTTGGTAGCACACAAAGTGTTCCTCCGGTAAACGGGAGTTGCATAATCTCATAGTCATAGGAACATGTATAAGTCATGTAGAAAGTAATAGCAACATACTAAACAATCGAGTGCTAAGCTAACGGAATGGGTCAAGTCAATCACATCATTCTCCTAATTATGTGATCCCGTTAATCAAATAACAACTCTTTGTCTATGGTTAGGAAACATAACCATCTTTGATTAACGAGCTAGTCAAGTAGAGGCATACCAGTGACACTCTGTTTGTCTATGTATTCACACATGTATTATGTTTCCGGTTAATACAATTCTAGCATGAATAATAAACATTTATCATGATATAAGGAAATAAATAATAACTTTATTATTGCCTCTAGGGCATATTTCCTTCAGTCTCCCACTTGCACTAGAGTCAATAATCTAGTTCACATTGCCATGTGATTTAACACCAATAGTTCACATTATTATGTGACCAACAGTCAAAGGGTTTACTAGAGTCAATAATCTAGTTCACATCGCTATGTGATTAACACCCAAAGAGTACTAAGGTGTGATCATGTTTTTGCCTGTGAGAGAAGTTTAGTCAACGGGTCTGCCATATTCAGATCCGTATGTATTTTGCAAATTTCTATGTCAACAATGCTTTGCACGGAGCTACTCTAGCTAATTGCTCCCACTTTCAATATACATCCAGATTGAGACTAAGAGTCATCCAGATCAGCGCCAAAACTTGTATCGACGTAACCCTTTTACGACAAACCTTTTGTCACCTCCATAATCGAGAAACATATCCTTATTCCACTAAGGATAATTTTGACCGCTGTCCAGTGATCTAGTCCTAGATCACTATTGTACTCCCTTGCTTAACACAGTGTAGGTTATACAATAGATCTGGTACACAACATGGCATAATTTATAGAACCTATGGCTGAGGCATAGGGAATGACTTTCATTCTCTTTCTATTTTCTGCCGTGGTCGGGCTTTGAGTCTTACTCAATTTCACACCTTGTAACACAGCCAAGAACTCTTTTCTTTGATTGTTCCATTTTGAACTACTTCAAAATATTGTCAAGGTATGTACTCATTGAAAAAACTTATCAAGCGTCTTGATCTATCTCTATAGATCTTGATGCTTAATATGTAAGCAGCTTCGCCGAGGTCTTTCTTTGAAAAACTTCTTTCAAACACTCCTTTATGCTTTGCAGAATAATTCTACATTATTTCCGATCAATAATATGTCATTCACATATACTTGTCAGAAATGCTGTAGTGCTCCCACTCACTTTCTTGTAAATACAGGCTTCACCACAAGTCTATATAAAATTATATACTTTGATCATCTCATCAAAGCGCATATTCCAACTCCGAGATGCTTGCACCAGTCCACAGATGGATCGCTGGAGATTGCATATTTTGTTAACATTTTTAGGATTGACAAAACCTTCTGGTTGCATCATATACAACTCTTCTTTAAGAAATCCATTAAGGAACGCATCTTTGTTTATCCATTTGCCAGATTTCATAAAATGCGGCAATTGCTAACATGATTCGGACAGACTTAAGCATAGATACGAGTGAGAAACTCTCATCGTAGTCAACACCTTGAACTTGTCGAAAACATTTTGCGACAATTCTAGCTTTGTAGATAGTAACACTACTATCAGCGTCCGTCTTCCTCTTGAAAATCCATTTATTTTCTATGGCTTGCCAATCATCGGGAAAATCCATCAAAGTCCATACTTTGTTCTCATACATGGAT
Source organism: Triticum urartu (assembly GCF_003073215.2). NCBI lineage: Eukaryota > Viridiplantae > Streptophyta > Magnoliopsida > Poales > Poaceae > Triticum > Triticum urartu. The sequence goes on along the minus strand of NC_053026.1, from coordinate 574,799,615 downwards.
CATATCTCAGATTTCATGGCCTCAAACCATTTCGCGGAATCTGGGCTCATCATCGCTTCCTCATAGTTCGCAAGTTTGTCATGGTCTAGTAACATGACTTCCAGAACAGGATTACCGTACCACTCTGGTGCGGATCTCACTCTGGTTTACCTACGAGATTCGGTACTAACTTGATATGAAGTTACATGATCATCATAATTTGCTTCCTCACTAATTGGTGTAGTAGTCACAAGAACAGATTTCTGTGATGACCTACTTTCCAATAAGGGAGCAGGTACAGTTACCTCATCAAGTTCTACTTTCCTCCCACTCACTTCTTTCGAGAGAAACTCCTTATCTAGAAAGGATCCATTCTTAGCAACGAATGTCTTGCCTTCGAATCTGTGATAGAAGGTGTACCCAACATTTTCTTTTGGGTATCCTATGAAGACGCACTTCTCCGATTTGGGTTTGAGCTTATCAAGTTGAAACTTTTTCACATAAGCATTGCGACCTCAAACTTTAAGAAATGACAGCTTAGGTTTCTTGCCAAACCATAGTTCATACGGTGTCGTCTCAACGGATTTAGATGGTGCCCTATTTAACATGAATGCTGCTGTCTCTAATGCATAACCCCAAAACGATAGTGGTAGATCGGTTAGAGACATCATAGATCGCACCATATCTAATAAAGTACGGTTATGACGTTCGGACACACCATTACATTGTGGTGTTCCAGGTGGCGTGAGTAGTGAAACTATTTCACATTGTTTTAATTGAAGACCAAACTCGTAACTCTAATATTTGTCTCCGCGATCAGATCGTAGAAACCTTATTTTCTTGTCACAATGATTTTCCACTTCACCCTGAAATTATTTGAACTTTTCAAATGTTTCAGACTTATGTTTCATCAAGTAGATATACTCATATCTGCTCAAATCATCTGTGACGGTCAGAAAATAACGATACCCGCCGCGAGCCTCAACACTCATTGGACTGCATACATCAGTATGTATTATTTCCAATAAAGTTTGTTGCTCGCTCCATTGTTCCGGAGAATGGAGTCTTAGTCATCTTGCCCATGAGGCATGATTCGCAAGTACCAAGTGATTCATAATCAAGTGGTTCCAAAAGTCCATCAGTATGGAGTTTCTTCATGCGCTTTACACCAATATGACCTAAACGGCAGTGCCACAAATAAGTTGCACTATCATTATTAACTTTGCATCTTTTGGCTTCAATATTATGAATATGTGTAACACTACGATAGAGATCCAACGAACTATTTTCATTGGGTGTATTACCATCGAAGGTTTTATTCATGTAAACAGAACAACAATTATTCTCTGACTTTAATGAATAACCGTATTGCAATAAACATGATCAAATCATATTCATGCTCAATGCAAACACCAAATAACACTTATTTAGTTTCAAAACTAATCCCGAAAGTATAGGGAGTGTGCGATGATGATCATATCAATCTTGGAACTACTTCCAACACACATCGTCACCTCACCCTTTACTAGTTTCTGTTTATTCTGCAACTCCCATTTTGAGTTACTACTCTTAGCAACTGAACCAGTATCAAATGTCGAGGGGTTGCTATAAACACTAGTAAAGTACACATCAATAACACGTATATCCAATATACCTTTGTTTACCTTGCCATCCTTCTTATCCGCCAAACACCGAGTGGCAGCGTCACTGGTGTCTACCAGCGCTGCATAGAGCCAGAGCAAGGCCAAGCAATTCTCAAAGACATTCATCAAGGCGAGCGCGGCCACCATGCGGCTTCCAGAGCACTCGTCGTCAAAGCCTTCCGACACGGTTTCTTTTGGCCAACGGCCTTAGAAGAGGCCAAGGAATTATTCCAAAAATGCAAAGGGTGCCAGAAGTTCCGCTCCAAGCCGCATCAGCCGGCTTCTGCACTCAAGACCATCCCCATTGCCTGGCCCTTCGCAGTTTGGGGCCTAGACATGGTGGGACCATTCAATACGGCACGAGGTGGCTTAACTCACTTACTTGTCGTGGTGGACAAGTTCACCAAGTGGATAGAAGCGAAGCCAATCAAGAAACTGAATGGTCCGACTGCCGTGACTTTCATCTCTGAGATCACAATTCGGTACGGCGTACCACACAGCATCATCACCGACAACGGCACCAAATTTTCCAAAGGCGCCTTGGCCCGTTTCTGCGCGACACAGGGCATCCGACTGGACATAGCGTCCGTTGCCCATCCGCAGTCAAACGGCCAGGTGGAGCGAGCAAACGGCCTCATCTTGTCCGGCATCAAGCCTCGACTGGTCGAACCGATGGAGCGTTCGGCCGGCTGTTGGCTTCACGAGTTGCCAGCCGTCCTCTGGAGTCTGCGCACGACTCCAAACAAGTCAACCGGCTTCGCGCCTTTCTTCCTTGTCTATGGTGCTGAAATCGTCATCCCAATGGACATAGAGTTCGACTCCCCGCGAGTCATCATGTGCACCGAGGAGGAAGCAGAAGAAGCACGTCAAGACGGCGTCGATCTGCTGGAAGAGGGCCGGCTGTTGGCACTCAGCTGGTCCATCATCTACCAGCAGAGCCTGCGCTGATACTACAACAGGAAGGTCAGGCCAAGATCTTTCCAAGAGGGCAACCTTGTGCTCCGACTGATCCAGCGAACAGCCGGCCAACACAAGCTGTCGGCGCCTTGGGAAGGCCCTTTCATCATCAGCAAAGTGCTGGGAAACGACTCCTACTACCTGATTAACGCTCAGAAACCCCGAGCACGCAAGAGGGACGACTCCGGCAAAGAAACAGAGCGGCCATGGAATGCAAATCTCCTCCGAAGATTTTATAGTTGATGCAGTATGTATCACGCTACCTTTTGTATTAAAGTACCAAGACTTCGGGCCCCCCGAGACGAGCTCAGGGAATGCCCTAATTTATCTATGTGATAAGAATTATGCCTACGAGTGTGTCACTCTTTGTTATGTCGCTTGGCACCGGGTTCGACTAGTCGGCCCGGGGACTTGCCGCCTTGCGCTATGAAATGCTTCCTGTAGCCGGACAAGTAGTGTGTGGCGCCTAAGCCATCTCCTGTCAGAAGACGCAGCTCGCAGAGCGACTGTCCGGTGGGCAGGAGTAAGGTAGAATGGGCGTTCGCATGAAAAATGGCTAAGGACTCAAAGCATAAAACATCGCTTAAGCCGGTTTCCAACCTTTTTTCGCAAACCGACTATTGAGCAGTCGGCTCGCCGCCTTCTATTCAACTTGCTAAAAAACTCTAAAATGGCTAAGTACTTGCCTTCCCAAAAGTAGCCAAGCATTTGATCCAGCGGCTGTCCGACTGGCAAGATGACAACTAAGGGAAGGCGGCAAAGGAAAAAGCCAAAGGAGCATTGAGCAAGAAAAGATAGAATTCAGATAAATATTTACATAACATAGGCCCTTGGCTGAATCTTTGAGCAGAAGTTCAAAATACACCCCGCGGGTGGAATTGTGCGAATTAACAAGTTCTTCAAAGACTACTAAAGCAGATAAAATAAAGATAAGGCGGCAGCCTAGGAAGCGGCAGACGGATTCGGAGGGTCAGAAGAGACGGCGGTGTCAGGGTTGGGGCGGCCCGCTGGGCAGTCTCGGCTTGATCGCCTCCGGCGGTAGTCGGCTCGGCCGCACGCGCCTCGTTGCTGGAGGCGCGGTCGAGCTGAGGTTGGTCGTCCGCTCCGCCTTCTGGTGCTTCCATCTCGCCTCCGTCCTCCGCCTCGCCTTCCTCCTCGACACTGGAGCCGATCACCTCCGCCGATTCCTCGCCATAGTCTGGGTTCATCCCAAACCACTCCAGCGGTACCTCCTCGCCGTCTTCAGCCTGCTTGGGGACGAAGGTGCTGGTGTCGGTGTACTTGGCGATCACCGCGGCATGCTTGACGAGGGCGTCCTCCGCGGCTGCCAGCTTCGGCTGGGCCTCTGACCAGAGTGTGGCCAGCTGGTCCAGGTCCAGCCCCGGATACCACGCCTTGACGAATTCCAAGGCTCGGCGCGCTCCAGCCCAGGCCAAGGAACCTTTCCAGGCCTCAAGACGGCCAGCCGCGACCTCCAGCCAGTCGGTAGTCTGACTGGGGGTGCACGGAGCCTGCATGTCTGGCCACAGGGTAACGATCGCCTGGGCGCCGACACGTTGAAGCCGGCGCAGCATCCAGTGAGCCGGCCGAAGGCGAGCCTCGATGCTCAGGAGCTGCTCGTCAAGGGTTCGGGGGGCGTCGGCGGCGATCTCTGCGCCTTCCTCCCTCTGCCCTTCACGGTCAGCCTCGATGGCTTGGTTAGCGGTCTGCGAGTGGCCAGGGAAGAAGTCTGCCAAGACAAAGAGAATGAAGAAGCAAGTCAAAAATCAGGAGTCGGCTCGACCTATAGTCGGCAGCTCAAAGAAAGAAAGTGAAGAAGCTCACCATCAACGATGTCCTCAATATCGTGGAAGCCGGAGGCCAGCAATGCCTCCTTGTCAGACCAGGAGGAGCGCTCGCTTGCGAACTCGGCCAGGAGGGCAGTCTCCGCTTCTTCCGCCTCCTTCTGCGTCTTCTTAAGCAGCTCCTTCTGCTCTTCCAATTGGGCGGCCAACAGATCGCGCTCTGCAGCAAGCTTACAGCACTCCTCCCCCTTGGCGTGCAACGCGGAGTTGGCTTCGCTCAGCTGCTGTTGAAGAGTGGCATTGGCCTCTGAAGAGAAAGAAGAAAGAAGGCGTTAAGTCATCAACAAAGAAGGTCGCCGGGGAGATCCGGCCTGACTGCTCAGCAGTCGGCTCAGGAAGAAGAAAAAGGACTCACCCCGGCTCTCCGAAAAGTCGGCGGTCCGCTTGCCCAGCTCTTCAACATTGCGGTTGAAGGCGGTGACATGGAGGTTGTGATAGTCCAGCGACAAGTATTTCAGACAAAATTTAGTACCCGGAACTCACCAATTGGAGTTTCGGGGCGCCTGCTCAGCAGCCGGTCGAAACTCGGGGACTACACCGAGTGGGTGCGCTGGCGCGCCCCCACAGAGAGGAACAAGAAAACAAGGACAAAGGAGAAAGCATACCCAGACGGCTGCCCGCGACGCCAGATACGCCTTGGCGCAGTTCTAGATGGCGTCGCCCTCAGCTCGCAGCTTTGTCTGGTCGTCCAGAAGCGCCTGGTTCAGCGGGCCCATGCTGCCTCCTCGCACCCACCCAATGGGCGCGGCGCTCGTCGCTTCGGCGTCTGGGATCGCCGAGCTGGCAGTGCCGGTCTCAAGGGGCGTGGCGCCGAAGTCGCCTTCTCAAGATGGCGGCGCGTTGGCGAGCCGTCTTGAAGGAGAAGCCTCGCCACGGCCTCGTCTTCAGTCGGCGGCACCGGCGGGTCCGCCGGCTGTTTGCCTTGCGGGCTCCCAGACGGCGGCGGAACGATCACGTCCGGCATGGAGGCGTCGCCGCCATCCCTCTCCATGATGGGGTTCTCGCCTCCGGTTTCCCCAGTCTGCCCCGTGAACTCCGGAGGCGGCGGCGCAGAGTTCAGCGGGGTGACAAACACCGCTGATTGGCGGTGCGCGGCCTCCTCAGCCTGCCGCCTCGCCGCGACAGTGGCTTCGGCCTCCGCCAGCTTCTTCTCGGCAGAGGCCTCCACCTTCTCCAGGCGGGCGGCCTCTTCCTCGTTGCGCTTCTCCCGCGCGTTCCGCTCCGTCGCCTCCCGGAGATCGGCGGCGGGATCAATCCGCCGAGTGGTGGCGGACGTCTCCGCCGACCCCATGACGGAGGCGGCTACGACCCTCTCAAGAGTGAGGGGAGCCCTGAAGCGAGGGAAGCAAGTAAAGACTCAGACAAAAGCCACAAAGAAGGAATAAAGGCGTTAAGATGGAATACTCACGCGTACACCAGTGGCGGCTTCTTTACTTCCTTGCGGAAGCGGATGTCCTTCACGGCCGCCTCGTCCTGCTTGGTCGCCGCAGCCGAACACTTGGGCTTCTTCGGCCGACTGCCGAACAAGGTCGGCATGGCCCTGCGCTTCTTCCCGCCGCCTGGAGCGCCCGGCGCGGCAGAAGAGCCCGCGCCGGGATGGCTGACTCCTGGCCGGTGGCAGGGGGTGACCTACTCATCATCATCAGGCCAGTCCTCTAGACTGGCCCTGATCCGCAGGCCGCCTCCTCCCTCGGCGTCGTCTTCCAAAGCCGCCGCCCCCAGATCGGGGTCGTCGACGTCGCTCTCCGCCCGGTCGGCGAGGAACTCGTGGGCCGGCCCCGTGGTGCCAGCTGATGGATGGAGGAGGGGATTCTGACCAAAGCCGACTGGTCAGGTCGGACAAAACAAACTTGGCAAGAAAGAGGGCAATTCAAAGAAAGAAGGAAAAAGGAAACTCACTACGAGCGGGGGGTTGGCGCGAGAGTACGGCTCCTGGCCGAACTGCCAATCCTCCAGGAGCTTGCTGTCCGAGAGGTAGTTCACCACGTAGGCCACTTGCTCGTGAGGCATGTCTTTGGTGCACATCCGACTCGGGTCACGGTGCCCGCTCATTTGGCATATCATGTGGGGGCGACCTTGGAGCGGGAGAACTCGGCGCGCCACGAAGGAGGCCAGCAGATCCGGACCAGTCAAGCCCTCTGACTGCGTCAGCACTCAGAGTCGCGTGATGGCGCCGGCTCCCACAAGCGTCAGCGACTTGGCCCGATACGACCAGTTGGGCAACCTCCCAGCCGGCAGGCCGGCTTCGAAAGCCAGCAGATTGACCCAATCGCCCTTCGCGAAGACGCTCTTCATGTAGAAGTACGATCGCTGCCACATCTTCACCGACTTTATCAGCTTGATGGTGGTGAAGGGGTTGTCGGCCCCCGACCTCCGCATGGCGATGAACGCGCCGCACTGAGCCAGCACGCCTGCGGCCTGGGTGCCAAGCTTGGAGTAGAAGAACTCCCCCTAGAGCTCGATGGTGGGGAGGACTCCGAGGAAGCCTTCGCACAGGGCAACGAAGGCGGACAGCAGCACCACCGTGTTGGGTGTGAGGTGGTGCGGCTGGAGGCCGTAGAACTCCAGAAAGGAGCGGAAGAAGCTGCTCGCCGACAGCTCCAGGCCGCGCAGGCAGTGCAAGCGGAAGATAACCCGCTCGCCCTCCTCCGGCACCGGAGAGATCTCCCCCCTCGGCGCAAGGCGTACCCGCACGTAATCCTCGCCGGGAAGCTGACGAGTCTTGCGGAGGAACTCGATGTGGTCGTCATGGACCTCTGAGCCGTCCCAGGTGCCGGAATGCACCGAGGGAGGCGCGGCGGCGGAGGAAGAGCTCATCGTGAGCGGATCGCCGCAGCGTTTGGCAAAGCTTGGGCGCGCGACGGTGCGAGGAAGAATAAGAAGAAGAGCAAGGAGTAGCGTGGAGGAGGGGCGCGCTTGCTCTGCCGCACCCCCTCCTCCCCGTACTGATAGCCTCATGGGCTGCGAAGCCGAGGGGCGGTTGTGGGATTTACTGCGCCCATGACCCCACGACCCCCACGTTTCCATGCCAAAGTTACTGCGTGTGGTAACTTTACGGGAATCCCAACCGTTCGCTCAGGCCGCAGCGGATCCGCTCGTGCGCCGAGGCGCGGTAATGGTGGGCCCCGCCTGCGGGCCTGCCCCGTCACGCGCGTGGGCAGGCAGACTAGCCCGGCTGCGTGTTGCCACGTGACAGGCCCGGAACGGGCGGCTGCCGGGAAGCTTAGCCAGCACGCCACTTGGATCCCGCCACGGCGTTCGAAATATTGTTCAAATCAGAGTTGAGCGAGTCCGACTCCTTCTAGTCAGCCCGGCAGATCCATGTCCCAGGCACCCGGAAAGAGAAACTGTTGAGGCTCCTCGGCCGATCGTCCGCGGCGCCTCATCAGCTTCGGGGACTACTGTCGGAGTAATGGGCCACGGGTAGGCTAACCTGAGTCCCTGAACTTTTCAAGACATCCGGGCAGGCTGCGCCCCTCAAGACCCCTGGACGAAGAGCCGTCTTCTGAGAAGTCGGCAGCAAGGCAACCGACTGCCCACTTGAGGCCGAGTCCCTGAGACGGCTTCAGGATGAGCCGACTCCTAACTAGCGACCTCCAGAAAAGCTGGCCATGGGAGCCGGCCCGCGACTCCAACCAACCCCACGCCCTCATCAAGAGGGATGGGGCGGGGAGTGGCTACAGTAAAGCCCACTCCCACCCCTTTCCAAGGGCAGGCATGGCCACAGTACGCCGTACCCGCGGAGATCTCTGTTCGGCGTGGCACTGTTGCCATGCCGGCCCTGACATCAGCACCATCGGGCAGAATCCTGCGCCCATGACGGCTTGTCTGTACGACCCTGGGACGGCGGGTCCCACCAGTCAGCGGGAGTCCAGAAGACGGCGAGAGCGCCACCAGTCGGCCCGGATGGGAGTCGGACCCCAGGAGTCGGCTAGCCCCTCCCCCGGGGCCCACGCGCCATTAACCAGATGTGACGAGGAGTGGCAATAGTGATCGCCCGCCAGGCGGCGGGGCTGTCGCCACGACCCCATGACCAAGCCCGCGTCATTAGAAGCATGGCTACAGTAATCAGCAGCCGGCAAGACCCGCCAGCGGCGGACACGGCCTATCGGCGCCTTACCGGACCAGTCGGCGGGGCCCGCCAGTTGGCGGGCCCCAGCAGTCGGCGGAGAAGAAGGAGGCTGGAGAAACTGACGGCTGGGCCCGCGCCCAGCCGGATTACCATTGTACCCCTAGGGGTAGGCCTATATAAACCCCCCAGGGCACCCATGCAAAGGGTTCGAATCCATTAGCACTAGACCAGATGAGATAGGAAGGAGAGAGCTAGCCTAGTCTTCTCCTACCTCCAAGAAATAGCTCAAGGACCAACCGTGTACACACTTTGTCATAGTGATCATGTGGACACCCCGCAGAGCAGCAGTAGGCGTATTATCTCCACGGAGAGCCCCGAAGCTGGGTAAGATTCGCCCGCGAGCATGCCTTCGCCTCATCCCGTTTCCAGGCACCGGCGACGTTCTACTCGCCCCCACCATGATAAGCCATCCTTTGGCATATGTCGCACCCAACCCCCGACATGCCAATTACATAAAGAAAATAAAAGAAATAGAAGATGAAGAGAATGCTAATGAAAGGGAAGAGACCTCCCAATATCATCCTATTATTTCTTATGATGAATCAGGTAACGAGGAGGAGCCTCCTATTCAACCAATCTCATTAATAAGGACTTCCAAAAAGAGATTGAACCCACGCATGATGTGGTGAAGAAGAAGAAAAGAAAAAGGAAGAGAGGTAAAAAGATATCTCTCCCAAATAATGCTGCTCCTATTACTATTGTGCCTCATGAAAATATAATTGTGGAAGATAATGATACTTCTTATGATTTTGATAATCTTTTTGGCACTTGCTTGGAAGAATATAATAATTGCTATACTATCGGTGCTATCTATACTATTAATGATGATAGTGATTATGGTTATGATATGAAAAGGCCCAAGATTGGGGAAGCTATGTTTGATGAAGATGACATATTTGAGAATATATTTGCTGCAATTAATGTTTGTCCCAAGCTTGGGGAAGCTATGATTAATGAAGATGATATTTTTAGTCTCCCAAGTTTTGATATGCAAGTTTATAATGATGATAGCATGCCCCCTACTTATATCATTATTGATGTACGCTGCAGTGACGTTGTGGAAGTTTCTGATTCTGTTGAAACCTCTTCTGCTGCTGAGCATAACATGCAGAGAGCTTGTTCTGTTGCTGACCACATTACCTCCTTGTTGTCTAATGAGCCTGCACATGTGGACACTGTTCTGTTGCGTCGAAGTGCACGCTCCAACAAGTATGATGGGTTTAAAGTGCCACCGATGTCTGACAGAAAGCTGGTGCAGTCCAAAGTGAAGCCACGGAAAGTTCCTCAAGTGCAATGCTCTTCTTCTGCTATAGTGCCACGTGCTTCAGTCCAGAATGACAAGGTACATAGTGAGATCCCCCCTCCCACACCTATTTCTACCATACAATCAATTGGTACTAATATGTGTGGCCTGCGCCCAAATCAGTTAAGCAAGCAGAAACTGCTCGCGTCCTCGACGGCGCAGGAGCGTGAAGATCTCGGGGCTGATGCATAAGGCGTGGAAGGTGTTGTGCTGGAACATGCGGGGGATCAACTCCGACCCGAAGCTTTTGGCGTGCATCTTTTGATAGTAGTGGTTGTTCTGTTATCTGTCTCCAAGAAACTAAGCGTGCATCTTTTGATAAGTCTTTTGTAAGAACTTTCTGTCCAAAACGGTTTGATAAATTTGAGGTTGTGCCCTCTCATGGGGCCTCTGGTGGCTTGATCACTCTATGGGATAGTTCGATCTTTATTGGAGATCTTATCTTCTCTGAATCTTTTGCTTTGGGCATTAAGTTTACTTCGTTGCAAACTACCAAATCATGGAACTTGTTTAATATATATGGCCCATGTGATGGTCCTGTTAGGACAACCTTTACCTCTTGGCTGTTTGATCTTGATATTCCAGACAATGAGGACTGGTTGCTATGTGGAGATTTCAACTATATCAGGGCCCTGGATAATCGCAACAAGCCAGGCGGGAAAGCTAATGACATGTTAACTTTCAATGATTTCATCCAATCACAAGCCCTAGTAGAACTGCCAATTAAAGGGAGGAGGTTTACGTGGAGTAACATGCAGACTGATCCACTCCTAGAGCAGCTTGACTGGTTCTTCACCTCGGCCAATTGGACCTCTAACTACCCCAACACCACAGTTGCACCTCTCCCAAAACTAGTATCGGATCACGTGCCGTGTGTGATCTCAATTGAGACTTCTGTCCCTAAGTCCAAAATCTTTCGTTTTGAAATTTTTTGGATATCACACCCTGGGTTTTTTGATGTTGTGCAGTCCACCTGGGACAAAAGTTGTTTTGCACATAACTCGGCTGCCATGCTGTGCAAAAAATTCAAACATCTGCGGTACGCACTTAAGAAGTGGAGCAAGCACATCTCCAGACTCAATCTGTGCATTGATAACTCCAATTGGGCTCTACTTGAATTGGATGGGATTGAGGACTTGAGACCTCTCACAATCCCAGAGAAGAACTTCCGTGCTATTCTTAAGGAACATTTGGTTGTTCTCCTTGGTTATAAGCGAGAGTACTGGAGGAAGAGATACACGGTTAGATGGTTCCAGTGTGGGGGGGGGGACAATACTAAGTTCTTTCACTCCGCAGCGAGTGAGCGCTTCAGAAGAAACTCGATCGCCTCTCTGAAGCTATCTGATGGATCGATTGTTTCTGATCATGCAGGGAAAGCACTTGAACTTTATCAGACTTACAAAAACAGATTGGGCAGGGCAGAACCACATGACATGAAGTTTGATCTATCTAGGCTAATCAAAAAAGTGGAGGGCCTCGATGATCTGACACAACCCTTCACACATGAGGAGATCGATAGAGTAGTACAGGAAATGCCGCCAGATCGTGCGCCTGGGCCGGATGGTTTTAATGGGTGTTTTTTAAAATCGTGCTGGCACATCATAAAGCATGATTTTTACACCCTTTGTGCCGATTTCTATGATGGAAAGCTAGATCTGCAGAGCCTAAACTCGGAGTTCATCACCTTAATCCCAAAAACCTACTCCCCTGAGACTGCAAATGATTACAGGCCCATCACACTCCTGAACTGCTGCTTGAAGTTGATAACCAAAATCCTGGCGAATCGGCTACAGAAGGTAATTCTCAAAAAATTCCATAAAAACTAGTATGGTTTTCTTAAGGGGAGATCGATACAGGACTGCCTAGCTTGGGCTTTCGAATACATCCACCAGTGTCAGGCATCAGGCCGTGCTTGCTGTCTGCTTAAGTTAGACTTTGCCAAGGCTTTTGACACAATCCAGCATGCACCTATGATTGAGATCATGAGGCATATGGGTTTTTATGAGAGATGGATTGGATGGATCATAAGTATTTTCTCCACGGGTACTTCTTCAGTGTTGCTCAATGGCACCCCCGGGAAGCAATTCTCCTGTCTGTGTGGAGTGAGACAAGGAGATCCGCTCTCGCCTCTAATTTTCATTCTCGCTACAGACCTCTTGCAAGCGGCGATCAACGAGGCCTGCAGAGCTGGACAACTGCACCTGCCGATTCCATCACATGATAATAACTACCCAGTTATTCAGTATGCCGATGACACGATCCTGGTGTTCCCAGCTTGCCCGAACCAAGCCCGAGTCCTCAAAAAACTTCTATTGGACTACGCAACATCGGTTGGTCTGAAAATCAATTTTCATAAATCAACAATTGTCCCGATCAACCTAGAGTTGGCTGCGACGACTGAGATAGCAGAGATCTTCGGATGTGTCGTTGGACAAATGCCGTTCACATATCTGGGGTTGCCTATGGGGACAACCCGTCCCACAGTTACAAATTTGTTGCCCATGGTCACCGCAGTGCAGAGAAAAATTCCAGCAGCAGTTTCCCTGCTTGATTATGGTTCCAAGCTGACCCTTCTGAACTCAGTTGTGACCTCGCTCGCGATATACGCAATGTGTTCCATCAAGTTAAACCCCAGGATCATTTAGCATCTAGACAAACTCCGACGATCCTGTCTGTGGCTGAGGAAAACTGAGGATGGCACCAAAGGCAACTCCCTCGCAGCTTGGGACATGGTCTGTAGGCCAAAAAACAAGGGAGGATTGGGAATCATAAACCTCAAAATTCAGAATTAGGGTTTGCTATTGAAACAACTTCATAAATTCTACAACAAGCAAGATGTTCCATGGTTTCAGCTTGCCTAGAATTCGTATTACAACCACCAAACCCCACATGCAATGGACCCTTGTGGCTCATTCTGGTGGAAAGATCTCATGCAGTTGTCTGACATCTACAGAGGGGTTACCAGGGCATCTGTTGGGTCAGGTGGCTCGATCCTCTTCTGGAAGGATGAGTGGAAGGATGGCCTACTCCAGGACACATTCCCGAGAGCCTTTTCTTTTGCTAGAGACCCTGATATGTCAGTCCAATCCCTACTTTCCTCGGTGAGGTTAGGAGATGTGTTTCACCTCCCCCTATCGATGGAAGCTCGGCTTGAGGTGACCAACCTGCAACTGGCCACGTCGGATGTGTCCCTGACTGACAGGGAGGATGCATGGAGATGTGTGTGGGGAGGGAGTGATTTTAAAGCCACAAAATTTTATGAACATTGCTTCAGGAATACGCAGGTAGACGAGGCCTTTTGTTGGATTTGGAAGACCAAATGTACCATGCAATGGAAGATGTTCACGTGGCTGCTGCTGGCTGATCGTTTGAACACCAGAAATATGCTCAAAAGGAGACACTATAAAATCCAGAATGATGATTATACATGCTTGCTTTGTCACAATCCACCTGAAGAGGACGTTGCGCACCTCTTCTTTAACTGTCCTTTCAGTAAAAGATGTTGGGACATCATTGGGATTCATTGGCCAGCTGGAGCTGCAGGCTCACATTGCTGCACGCTGGTAAAAACTCCTGGAATGGAAATATGTTCATGGAGGTGTTCACCGTAGCGGCGTGGGGGATCTGGAAAGAAAGGAATGATAAGCACTTCAGAGGGATCCAGCCGTCGTTTGCGTCTTGGAAGAACAGATTCAAGCATGACTTTGCTCTATTGGTCCATAGGGCCAAGCAGGAGTATGCTCCTTATATCCTGTCACTAGTAGCTGCATTGTAATTAGGGGGATATCACCTTCTGTAAACTCTTCTTCTTGCCCCCCCTCCCTCATATAGTAGTGACTTGTGTAGTGGTGATGTAGGCTGACTAGACTGGATTGTAAGGACTGTTGGGACTGTACTAACCCTTTAACACTTTAATATAAAGTCAGTAGGGCCTCCCCTACTGTCATCAGTTCTCAAAAAATGATTATTGTGATGATACTTATGCTATAAAAAGTAGTGATTATATTTATAAAACTTGTCATGATTATGATTACCCCTTCTCTGAACCTTACTCTTTTAATATGGAAACAATTTATAGTATTCGAGTTTCCTATGATACTCCCATTATTCATGAGAAGAATTTTGCTTGTGTGGAGAGTAATAAAATTTCTATGCTTGTAGATCATGAAAAGAATGCTTTAGGTGCTGGTTATATTGTTGAATTCATTCATGACGCTACTGAAAATTATTATGAGGGAGGAATATATGCTTGTAGGAATTGCAATATTATCAAGTTTCCTCTCCATGTGCTTAAAATCTTGAAGTTATGCTTGTTTTGCCCTCCTATGCTAATTGATTATTGTTTCCATAAGTTGTTTGCTCACAAAATCCCTATGCGTAGGAAGTGGGTTAGACTTAAATGTGTTAGTCATATTCTTCATGATGCTCTTTTTATGTTACAATTCTTATCCTTCATGTGAGCATCATTGAAATCATCATGCCTAGCTAGGGGCATTAAACGATAGCGCTTGTTGGGAGGCAACCCAATTTTATTTTTATTCCTTGCCTTTTGTTCCTGTTTCGTAATAAATAATTCATCTAGCCTCTGTTTAGATGTGGTTTTATGCTTTTAATTAGTGTTTGTGCCAAGTAGAACCTTTGGGAAGACTTGGGGAAAGTCTTGTTGATCATGCTGTAAAAAACAGAAACTTTAGCGCTCACGAGAATTGCTGCCATTTTTATTTAGAGAGTGATATTTAGTTAATTATTTTTGAAAATGATTAATAGATAAATTCCTCAGGTCCATAAATTCATTTGAGAATTTTATGAGTTCCAGAGGTATGTGTTTGATCCAGATTACTACATACTGTTCTGTTTTTGACAGATTCTGTTTTTGATGTGTTGTTTACTTATTTTGATGAATCTATGGCTAGTAAAATAGTTTATAAACCATAGAGAAGTTGGAATACAGTAGGTTTAACACCAATATAAATAAATAATGAGTTCATTACAGTACCTTGAAGTGGTGATTTACTTTCTTATACTAACGGAGCTTACGAGTTCTCTACTTTAAGTTTTGTGTTGTGAAGTTTTCAAGTTTTGGGTAAGGATTCGAAGGACTATGGAATAACGAGTGGCAAGAGCCTAAGCTTGGGGATGCCCAAGTCACCCCAAGGTAATATTCAAGGATAGCCAAGAGCCTAAGCTTGGGGATGCCCCGGAAAGCATCCCCTCTTTCGTCTTCGTTCATCGGTAACTTTACTTGGAGCTATATTTTTATTTACCACATGATATGTGTTTTGCTTGGAGCATCAATTTATTTTGTTAGGATTTGCTTTCTTTTATTTAGAATAATGTTTTGCATCTTTTATTTCAATAAAATTGTCATTGATGGCCTTTACTATGCCTATGTTACAAGTATACATGTTGCTGTTTGAAAACAGAAAGTTTATCGCTGTTGCAATAATTCCCTAGAAAATTCAGAATGTGATAAAATGTCGAAACCTTTTGCATATTAAGCTCTGATAAATTTACTACAGTGGGAATTTTCTTTCATAATTTTTGGATCTAGGGAAGTATGGATGTTGTAGCATTCTTTACAGACTATCCTGTTTAGGCAGATTGCTGTTATGTTTGCATTGTTTGCATATGTTTGCTTCTTTAATGATTCTATTTGTGGATAGGACTATTAAATATGCAGAGGCATTTTGTATGCAATGTTGAATAATAATTTTAGTGATTTGCTATAGTAGAGTATGATAAGGTTTTTGCAATGGTTTATACTAACTTATCTCACGAGTCCTTGTTGAGTTTTGTGTGAATGAAGCTTTTGAGATTTAGGGAGACCGTGATAAGAGAGGAATTAAGGAGACACAAAAGCTCAAGCTTGGGGATGCCCAAGGCACCCCAAGATAATATTTCAAGAAGTCTCAAGCGTCTAAGCTTGGGGATGCCCCGGTTGGCATCCCACCTTTCTTCTTCAACAACTATCGGTTAGTATCGGTTGATCCTAAGTTTTTGCTTCTTCACATGATGTTTGCTATTCTTAGAATGTCATTTTATTTTTCTTTGCTCGCTGTTTTAATAAAATACCAAGATCTGAAATTATTAAATGTTAGAGAGTCTTCACATAGTTGCATAATTATTCAACTACTCATTGATCTTCACTTATATCTTTCGGAGTAGTTTGTTGTTTGCTCTAGTGCTTCACTTATATCTTTTAGAGCATGGTGGTAGTTTTATTTTGAAGAAATAGATGAACTCTCATGCTTCACTTAGATTATTTTGAGAGTCTTAAATAGCTTGGTAATTTGCTTAAAATCCTAATATGCTAGGTATTCAAGAATAATAAAATTCTCTTATGAGCGTGTTGAATACTATGAGAAGTTTGATACTTGATAATTGTTTTGAGATATGGAGATGGTGATATTAGAGTCATGCTAGTTGAGTAGTTGTGAATTTGAGAAATACTTGTGTTGAAGTTTGTGATTCCCGTAGCATGCATGTATGGTGAACCGTTATGTGATGAAGTCGGAGCATGATTTATTTATTGATTGCCTTCCTTATGAGTGGCGGTCGAGGACGAGCGATGGTCTTTTCCTACCAATCTATCCCCCTAGGAGCATGCGCGTAGTACTTTGTTTCGATAACTAATAGATTTTTGCAATAAGTATGTGAGTTCTTTATGACTAATGTTTGAGTCCATGGATTATACGCACTCTCACCCTTCCACCATTGCTAGCCTCTCTAGTACCGCGCAAACTTTCGCCGGTACCATAAACCCACCATATACCTTCCTCAAAACATCCACCATACCAACATATTATGGCATTTCCATAGCCATTCCGAGATATATTGCCATGCAACTTTCCACCATCCAGTTCATCATGACACATTCATCATTGTCATATTGCTAGCATGATCATGTAGTTGACATAGTATTTGTGGCAAAGCCACCGTTCATAATTCTTTCATACATGTCACTCTTGATTTATTGCATATCCCGGTACACCGCCAGAGGCATTCATATAGAGTCATACTTTGTTCTAGTATCGAGTTGTAATCATTGAGTTGTAAATAAATAGAAGTGTGATGATCATCATTCAATAGAGCATTGTCCCAAAAAAGAGAAAGGCCAAAGAAAAAAAGAAGGCCCAAAAAAATAAAAAATAAAAAAAATAAAAAAGAAAATAAAAAGGGGCAATGCTACTATCCTTTTACCACACTTGTGCTTCAAAGTAGAACCATTATTTTCATGATAGAGAGTCTCCTATGTTGTCACTTTCATATACTAGTGGGAATCTTTCATTATAGAACTTGGCTTGTATATTCCAATGATGGGCTTCCTCAAAATGCCCTAGGTCTTCGCGAGAAAGCAAGTTGGATGCACACCCACTAGTTTCTTTTGTTGAGCTTTCATACACTTATAGCTCTAGTGCATCCGTTGCATGGCAATCCCTACTCACTCACATTGATATCTATTGATGGGCATCTCCATAGCCCGTTGATACGCCTAGTCGATGTGAGACTATCTTCTCCCTTTTTGTCTTCTCCACAACCACCATTCTATTCCACCTATAGTACTATATCCATGGCTCACGCTCATGTATTGTGTGAAGATTGAAAAAGTTTGAGAACATCAAAAGTATGAAACAATTGCTTGGCTTGTCATCGGGGTTGTGCATGATTTAAATATTTTGTGTGGTGAAGATAGAGCATAGCCAGACTATATGATTTTGTAGGGATAGCTTTCTTTGGCCATGTTATTTTGAGAAGACATAATTGCTTTATTAGTATGCTTGAAGTATTATTATTTTTATGTCAATACTAAACTTTTGTCTTGAATCTTGTGGATCTGAATATCCATGCCACAATTAAGAAGAATTACATTGAAATTATGCCAACTAGCATTCCACATCAAAAATTATCTTTTTATCATTTACCTAGTCGAAGACGAGCAGGAATTATGCTTGGGGATGCTTGATACGTCACCAACGTATCTATAATTTTTCATTGCTCCATGCTATATTATCTACTGTTTTGGGCAATATTGGGCTTTATTTTCCACTTTTATATTATTTTTGGGACTAACCTATTAACCGGAGGCCCAGCCCAGATTTGCTGTTTTATGCCTATTTCAGTGTTTCAAAGAAAAGGAATATCAAACGGAGTCAAAACGGAACGAAATCAACTGGAGAAGTTATTTTTGTAACGAAAGCCACCAGATAGACTTGGACTCCACGTCAGGAGATATGGGAGGTGCTCACGAGGGTGCCCCCCCCTAGGGCGCGCCCCACTGCCTCATGGGGCCCCCGTAGCTCCTCCGACGTACTTCATGCACCAATATATATATCGTCGTACCCTAAAACTTCCAAAACGCACAATAGATCGGGAGTTCCGCCGCCAGAAGCCTCCGTAGCCACCGAAAACCAATCTAGACCCGTTCAGGCACCCTGCCGGAGGGGGCAATCCTTCTCCGGTGGCCATCTTCATCATCCCGGTGCTCTCCATGATGAGGAGGGATTAGTTCTCCCTCGGGGATGAGGGTATGTACTAGTAGCTATGTGTTTGATCTCTCTCTCTCGTGTTCTTGATTTGGCACGATCTTGATGTATCGCGAGCTTTGCTATTATAGTTGGATCTTATGTTTCTCCTCCCCCTCTTCTCTCTTGTAATGAATTGTGTTTCCCCTTTGAAGTAATCTTATCGGATTGAGTCTTTAAAGATTTGAGAACCCTTGATGTATGTCTTGCCGTGGATATCAGTGGTGACAATGGGATATCACGTGATTCACTTGATGTATGTTTTGGTGATCAACTTGTGGGTTCCGCCCAAGAACCTATGCATAGGGGTTGGCACACGTTTTTCGTCGTGATTCTCCGGTAGAACTTTGGGGCACTCTTTGAGGTCCTTTGTGTTGGCTGAATAGATGAATTTGAGATTGTGTGATGCATATCGTATAATCATGCCCATGGATACTTGAGGTGACATTGGAGTATCTAGGTGACATTATGGTTTTGGTTGATTTGTGTCTTAAGGTGTTATTCTAGTACGAACTCTAGGGCTATTTGTGGCACTTATAGGAATAGCCCAATGGATTGATTGGAAAGAATAAC
This sequence comes from Triticum urartu, assembly GCF_003073215.2. Lineage (NCBI taxonomy): Eukaryota > Viridiplantae > Streptophyta > Magnoliopsida > Poales > Poaceae > Triticum > Triticum urartu. The sequence goes on along the minus strand of NC_053026.1, from coordinate 574,780,662 downwards.
TTTGAGGTGGTTTCGTACCCTACCATAATCTCTTCGTTTGTTCTCTGCTATTAGTGACTTTGGAGTGACTCTTTGTTGCATGTTGAGGGATAGTTATGTGATCCAATTATGTTAGTATTGTTGAGGGAACTTACACTAGTGAAACTATGAACCCTAGGCCTTGTTTACCATCATTGCAATACCGTTTACGCTCACTTTTATCATTAGTTACCTTGCTCTTTTTATATTTTCATATTACAAAACCTTTATCTACTATCCATATACCACTTGTATCACCATCTCTTCGCCGAACTAGTGCACCTATACAATTTACCATTGTATTGGGTGTGTTGGGGACACAAGAGACTCTTTGTTATTTGGTTGCAGTGTTGCTTGAGAGAGACCATCTTCATCCTATGCCTCGTACAAATTGATAAACCTTAGGTCATCCACTCGAGGGAAATTTGCTACTGTCCTACAAACCTCTGCACTTGGAGGCCCAACAATGTCTACAAGAAGAAGGTTGTGTAGTAGACATCAGTTCCACGCCGTTATGGAGGAGATGGCGACGGCCTTTAGGGAACCACCTGAGCCCCCAGAGCCTCCCGAGGCTCAGGGTCCCGGTGGCTCGTGAGGATTCATTCCTTCGACGCGTGGCTTCAGCTGCACCAGCTCTACTTCATCTACAGACCCAGGTGACATCTTCCAAGTTCATTTAAGCTAGAGCGCCCCTCGGGCTGCACTATTCCCAGACCACGTGGGTCCGTCCCTGTGGCATGTATCCCTTTTGCTTATGTTCCTAAGTTTACCTCGCTGGGGGCGCCCCTCGGGCTGCATCATCCCCACGCCGCTCAGGCCAGACCCAGTGGCATGTACCTTCCTGCATTTATCTCAGGCAATCTGCTCTTCATGCTTAACCTTCCAAGTGCTATCACCTGCTCGATCATCACCCCCCTCGGGGCCCCTACACAGGCACAGCGCTGGTGCATGGGTCCGTCCCTGCCACAACCGAGAAATCTGAGTGGTCGAGCTCTGGCTCGCGGCACGCACTGTGCACGTCACCTCATCAGGCCCACAGTGCTTTCACTTCATCCGGACCAACCAGCGGCAAGCAGGCGGCAGTAACGACAAACCATGTTTCTCCTTATGCTTGTTCACAGGAACCCTGCGGGAAGGATAGCAGGCGGCACCGCGAGTCTCCTTTCCTCTCGCGCGACTCGCTTGCGCGTTAAAAGGGGGGCTCCTGAGCATCGTGACTCAGGAGCTCTTACTGGCTCTCCAGCCCTCACACCCTGGCCTTAACCACGGCATCACGACCTGGCATACCAGCGGCGGCTGAGCTCACTCGAGGGTCGGGACCTGAGGTCGTAGAGCATTAAGAGGAGATCGGGAGAAGGAAAACTCGCACGGGCCGGCCTAGCTATGTCGCGTGAGTTGACGCGCAGCCCTAGCGCAACATCGGGAATCACCGCGAAGTCATCAAGATAAGCCTCGCCCTCGGATCAGCAAAATATTTGGGCCTAATAGTCGCTCGCACCATGCCGCAACCCCGTTGCGGCCAAGTCATCTTCCTTTCTTTCCTTGCCATGGCCGCTTGGGCGCTAAGGGGGACCTCCTGAGCATCGCGCCTCAGGGACTCTTACTGGACCTCAGGCCACGCACCTCCTGGCCTTGACCACGGCATCGCGACCTGGCATACCAGCGACGGCTGTAGCCGCCTTGGGACCGGGACCCGTCAGCGTAGAGAAACAAGCTATCGCGAGGGAAGAAAGGGGAGGCCGAGCCTTAACGGGACGCGTGTCGGTGTCAAAACTGGCGGATCTTGGGTAGGGGGTCCCGAACTGTGCGTCTAAGGCCTTCTTGATGGAGGTAACAGGAGGAAGGGGACACGATGTTTTACCCAGGTTCAGGCCTTCTTGATGGAGGTAAAACCCTACGTCCTGCTTGATTATTCTTGATAATATCAGTAGTACAAGAGTTGATCTACCATGAGATCATAGAGGCTAAACCCTAGAAGCTAGCCTATGGTATGATTGTATGCTGTCCTATGGACTAAAACCCTCCGGTTTATATAGACACCAGAGGGGGCTAGGGTTACACAGAGTCGGTTACGAGGAAGGAGATCTACATATCCGTATTGCCAAGCTTTCCTTCCACGCCAAGGAGAGTCCCATCCGGACATGGGACGAAGTCTTCAATCTTGTATCTTCATAGTCCAACAGTCCGGCCAAAGGATATAATCCGGCTGTCCGGATACCCCCTAATCCAGGACTCCCTCAACGCGCATTCGTCAAATCTTCATAACAAGGAAAATAGGTACAAAGGCATTGCAGATCCTTACATGCCCCCACAGGGTGATTCATGATCCTTCACAGGAAACAAAAACTGATGCTAAGGGGGATCCTATCTACATCCTCCCATGGCGGACGCCATCATCAGTAGTGGGCCATGGGAGGCCTGCGCCAACCCCATCCAGATCAGCGGCGGCGGTGGCCGGACGGCGCAGCCTTGATGTAACACCCTCGATGCGACTATAGCTCCCACGTGTCGAGGCACGACTTAGAGACATAATCGCATTGAAGGCATATGTCGCAAGTGAGGTAATCTTCACACAACCCATGTAATACATAAGGGAAAGAGATACATAGTTGGCTTACAATCGCCACTTCACACAATTACATGAATAAACATTATATCAATCAAATACACTCATGGTCCGACTACGGAACCAAAATAAAAGAAGAACCCAAAATGCGACAAAGGTCCCCGATCGACCCCAACTGGGCTCCACTACTGATCAACTAGAACGAAACCACACAAAGAACAAGATCTTCATCGAGCTCCTCCTGAGCTTGGTTGCGTCATCTGCACGGACTCATCGGCACCTGCAAGCTGGTTTTGGAAGTATCTGTGAGCCATAGGGACTCAGCAATCTCGCACCCTCGCGATCAAGACTATTTAAGCTTATGGGTAAGGTAAAAGGTATGAGGTGGAGCTGCAGCAAGCGACTAGCATATATGGTGGCTAACACACGCAAATGAGAGCGAGAAGAGAAGGCAAAGCACGGTCGATGAAAGTATGATCAAGAAGTGATCGTATAACAACCTACGTCAAGCATAACTCCAACAACCGTGTTCACTTCCCGGACACCGCCGGAAAGAGACCATCACGGTTACACACGCGGTTGATGTATTTTAATTAAGGTCGACTTCAGGTTTTCTACAACCGGACATTAACAAATTCCCATATGCCCATAACCGCGGGCACGGCTTTCGAAAGATCAAATCCCTGCAGGGGTGTCCCAACTTAGCCCACAACAAGCTCTCACGGTCAACGAAGGAATAGACCTCCACCCGAGACATTCCGATCAGACTCGGTATCCCAGTACAACAAGACATTTCGACAGGGTAAAACTAAACCAGCAACACCGCCCGATGCGCCGACATCCTGATGGGAGCTGCACATATCTCGTTCTCAGGGCAACACCGGATAGGTCAAGCTACGAGTAAAACCAGCCCTCAAGTTTCCCCGAGGTGGCATCGCAGGCTGCCCATTTCGGACCAACACTTAGACAAGCACTGGCCCGGGGGGGTTAAAATAAATATGACCCTCGAGAGAGCGACTCCCAAGGGAAAAGTAGGTGGTGGTGAGGCAAATGGTAAAACCAAGGTTGGGCATTGCTGGAGGAGCTTTACTTAAGGCGAACTGTCAAGGGGTTCCCATTATTACCCGACCGCGTGAGGAACGCAAAATCCGGGAACATAACACCGATATGACGGAAACTAGGGCGGCAAGAGTGGAACAAAACACCAGGCATAAGGCCGAGCCTTCCATCCTTTACCAAGTATATAGATGCATTTATTAAATAAGATATATTGTGATATCCCAACAAGTAAATAAATGTCCCGACTAGGAACGGCCTCCAATCTTCACCTGCAACTAGCAACGCTATAAGAGGGGCTGAGCAAAGCGGTAACATAGCCAGTCAATGGTTTGCTAGGACAAGGTGGGTTAGAGGTTCAACATGGCAATTGGGAGGCTGGCAAGCAAAAGGTAGGCATCGTAGCATTGGCATAGCAAAAGAGCAAGCAAACTAGCATAGCAAAGATAGTAGTGATTTCGAGGGTATGATCATCTTGCCTGAGATCCCGCAAGGAAGAAGAACGAGTCCATGAAGAAGACAAACGGACGTAGACGAACGGATCCTCACAAACGCGACGTTATCGGAACCAACCCGAAGAAGCAACACCGGAAAGAAGCAAACAATCATCACATAATCATGGCATGATGCACAACCAAGTATGATGCATGTCCGGTTTAAATATGCATGGCATGATGACATAGTGAATATCCCTCGATTTAAATGGACCTAAGATCCATGCCATTTATTTAGTTGAGTTAAGAAAAGAAATGACATGATGGCATGATGACATGATGCAAAGATGAAAGCGATGAACCAAACAAAACACACGAAGAAACCCGGAAACCCTGGAAGGCATCTGAAGCTCCGGTCTTGGGGCGTTACAACACTCCACCACTACGAGAGGATCTCGTCCCGAGATCTAGAATGGCACCGGAGGGAAAATGGAGGAGAAAGAGAATAGGTAAACTAAGTTGCTCCTTTGACAAACGAGTGAGACCAAAGAACCTTGAGAGGTTGAACACATCCGAGAAAAGAAAACAACGAAGGTGAACAAGGTCGAAAACACTCCGTTAGAAAAGAGGGACAAAGAACATTGCTAAAAAAACCCTTGAGGTTGAAAGGCAAGATATATATTGAAAACACGCCGGTTAAGGAAGGGGATCAAGAAAGACCAAATTCAGGCAGCACTCCGGTTGAAAGGAGATGCAAGGCTTGATAAGGCGAAAAGAACTTGAGCAAAAAGGCACAACACTCCGGTTAAACAAGATAGGGAAGTAATAAGAGTGATATAATTTGGACAGCACTCCGCCTGTAAATGGAAGGAATTGAACTTGACAAGATGAGAGGATACTTGAAAAGAGGACACAACACTCCGGTTAAAAGGATAGGCATGAAAAGAACATGATCCTGACAGAACATAAAGATGGGTTGAAGAGAGCAACATCAGAAAGCCTCCGGAACAAAAGAATAGAAGATAGATAATTGAAATAAGAGAATTGAGAAGAAAATGCCAATTTCTGCCACAAAAGAGTTCGAAAAGGCATCTTTAGGAGAAGGGTCGAACGGAGTTTTTGGAAAACCAACAATGAAAATACTAAGCTTGATATGGTCTTATGGAATATATCTCAAATATATGAGGTGACAACCTGCCACTCACGGAAAAAGAATTGGATTGGAATGAACAAGGAGACGAGAAAGCTATATCACCGGAAGGATAGATGAAAATCTTTGATCATATAATATCACCATTAATAGCATTACTCCTTAGGGAAAGCTTTAGGTGAAATATAACCCAAGATAAATCCAATGACGAGATTGATGGATTTAAAATATCTCATTCATGACAACATGTGAATCATGAAGCATGAATTCCAAATTATCAAGAATGACATAATACCACCTCCAATGATACGTAAGAAAGATTGAACTCCGGATTGCAAGATGAGAATGCTTGAGCTCCTTAGAAATGAATGTTGATGAACACTTTGAGAAGGAAATTAAAGCATTGATGAACCACCATGTAGAATCTCCATGAAGAACTCCGATACAAAAGAATAACGAAAAGAAAGAGAAGTTGAAAACACAAGGTGAAACCTTGTAATGATTAGATGAATCTTTGCGATGAGATAGAGTGGAAACTTGGAACTCCGGAAAAGAAAGATGGACAACTTGAATCGAGAATTTGATGAACCTCCGGAATAAGAAATTAAATCAATTGGATGAAACAAGAATAAGAATTACATTATGATTATCCTTCACCAATTAAATTGATGACAATCAACGGATTTAGCATACTACTTATTCTCGTAGAAGGGATTAAGATAGATATAGCGTAAACTTGAGAAGGTCTTCAACGAACCACTGGTAGAATTGAAATAACGAATAATTGATGGGGAAGAGAAGTCTTGAACGAACCACCGTAAGAATCAAAATGAACAAATAAAAGACAAGGAACACCGGGAAAATTATGAAATGAACGAGGATAGTTGAGAGAAATTAGATTACATGAGAACGAAAAGATCCCGAACTGATTAGAGGATATTTGCACGAAACACCGGTAAGATTTTGAGAAAAAGAGCTGAAAGCTGAGAATGAATAATCCTGAATTGATGGACTCCGGATAATCAGACTGAGAAGACTCTTGAATAGCTCCGTATGGGTGAAAAGAATTCCCACAATCAAAAATAATTATGAGAGGATGGCAACAAGCTAGAATCACGAATGTTTGATAGATCGAAACAGAATTCAAGGGGAAACTCTTCTTCGGTCTTCAAAATCCGAGAATGACGACGAGAACCAGCACCAAATTGTTGAGACACTCCGGAATGATTAAAAGAGGAGAGGTTGAGCCAACGATGAAAATAATTTGCAAGAATTTAGAGAAAACATATGACTGATGATGAATCATTCTTACTTCAAACTTGGAAAATAATTTGAGGATAGGTCTGGGAAAATAAGAAGAGTCAGGTAAGATCCTGGGAAAAGACCTGTGGGTTAGGGCCCACTGAAAAGAAACACCGTAGAACGATTTAAAAGAGAGGTTGCACCGGTTAAATTAAAAGGCTTGAATGAGATAACATTCTCAAAATAGCTTGAACGGATTAAGAGTGGGAACACGAATCTTCTGAGATATCTTGAGCACTCCGGAACAATTGAATAGCGAGAGGTGAATGATTAAGAATTGCACCAACATGAGAAAACATTGAAACGAGGAAAATGATATGATCAACAAAGCTTGACTTGAAACCACCGGAGAAGATAAAAGAAACGAAGAATGACGAACTAGAAGCTCCGTTAGAATCTTCATGAGAAACACCGGGTAAAAACATGAAGGAAAAAGAATGGATAGACTTCTTAAGAATAAAAGGATACTTGATTAAGAAATCTGAATCCTTGAAGAACAAACAAAGGGAGGGAGGGTGGGAAAAACAAAGACAATTTGGAATAGATGAAACGAACACCGTTGAGGAACTTAGAATTGATCTTGCGGATGTTGAAATGATCGGATCCACTTGAAGAGAAGCACACCGGTTAAGAGGATTGACATGACAATCTCGATTATCATGAAGGATTAATATTCGCACCGGAGTATGGGAACACCATTTGGGAAAGGTATGGAATCAACACTTGACATTGAAGCAACTCGAATACCACAATTCAAAAACAAAACAAAGGATTGGCTTGCAAAATAAGCCGGAACAAACATATGATAGAGATTTCGTCCGAAGTTTTCGTGGTGGGGCCTACACGGGCTCGATCGTACAGCACCATCATGTACAAGGCAGTGCACATGACATACGAAGCGTCCCCGAGTCGGCATAGCCAAGGACTCTTTAAGACACAACGAGACCACTGTAAACCCGACCGTGAATAGGCGGACCACTAGACGTCGAACCCCAATTTCATATAATACATCTATCGGAAAGATATCCTAGGAGCTACTTGAATTCCCACCTATGAAACTCCCGAAACTTTCCGGTTATGCAATCAGGTGTTGGGGATACAGGGGAAGCATAATATCTCACCCAAACTAGCAAACCTACATCCAGCTGTATCCATCCTTCAACACATAACCAAGAAACCTTCGGAAATCATCTACCTCAACCTTCGAAAAGCATCCGTTATACAAGTTATGGCAATACTCCCGAACTCCTGCCCCAGTACTGGGTGGCGTCGAGGTTATCTCACCAACGAACTGCATAAAAGAGATTTTCGATGTCGGCGTACTAAACTCAGGTATTCCAGAATTGCAACGATAAAATTATGATGACAACACCACAGAGCTCAACTCCCCGGGACACTTCCACTAAACCCCTGACAGGAGGCACCAAGACAATGTTCTCATCATAAAACCATCAGAACGATTCCAAGATACCCGCGTGATCCTAAATTTTTTTTTAGTGAAATTTGAGAAGAGAAGAGTCAAAACTCTATGTCAGGATGCTTTACCAGAGCGATGAGGAGACTGGGAAGTAAAAAGAATTCCTAAACTCTCCGATATATAATTCCTAAATGACTCAAAACATTTTTCTAGACACAACTCGGCCACTAAAAAAACGATCAAGCAATGGGGCTCCTAAGGTCGGGGAAGGCTCTGATACCAACTTGTAACACCCTCGATGCGACTATAGCTCCCACGTGTCGAGGCACGACTTAGAGACATAATCGCATTGAAGGCATATGTCGCAAGTGAGGTAATCTTCACACAACCCATGTAATACATAAGGGAAAGAGATACATAGTTGGCTTACAATCGCCACTTCACACAATTACATGAATAAACATTACATCAATCAAATACACTCATGGTCCGACTACGGAACCAAAATAAAAGAAGAACCCCAAATGCGACAAATGTCCCCGATCGACCCCAACTGGGCTCCACTACTGATCAACTAGAACGAAACCACACAAAGAACAAGATCTTCATCGAGCTCCTCCTGAGCTTGGTTGCGTCATCTGCACGGACTCATCGGCACCTGCAAGCTGGTTTTGGAAGTATCTGTGAGCCACAGGGACTCAGCAATCTCGCACCCTCGCGATCAAGACTATTTAAGCTTATGGGTAAGGTAAAAGGTATGAGGTGGAGCTGCAGCAAGAGACTAGCATATATGGTGGCTAACATACGCAAATGAGAGCGAGAAGAGAAGGCAAAGCATGGTAGATGAAAGTATGATCAAGAAGTGATCCTATAACAACCTACGTCAAGCATAACTCCAACAACCGTGTTCACTTCCCGGACACCGCCGGAAAGAGACCATCACGGTTACACACGCGGTTGATGTATTTTAATTAAGGTCGACTTCAGGTTTTCTACAACCGGACGTTAACAAATTCCCATCTGCCCATAACCGCGGGCACGGCTTTCGAAAGATCAAATCCCTGCAGGGGTGTCCCAACTTAGCCCACAACAAGCTCTCACAGTCAACGAAGGAATAGACCTCCACCCGAGACATTCCGATCAGACTCGGTATCCCGGTACAACAAGACATTTCGACATGGTAAAACTAAACCAGCAACACCGCCCGATGCGCCGACATCCTAATGGGAGCTGCACATATCTCGTTCTCAGGGCAACACCGGATAGGTCAAGCTACGAGTAAAACCAGCCCTCAAGTTTCCCCGAGGTGGCCCCGCAGGCTGCCCATTTCGGACCAACACTTAGACAAGCAATGGCCCGGGGGGGTTAAAATAAAGATGACCCTCGAGGGAGCGACTCCCAAGGGAAAAGTAGGTGGTGGTGAGGCAAATGGTAAAACCAAGGTTGGGCATTGCTGGAGGAGCTTTACTTAAGGCGAACTGTCAATGGGTTCCCATTATTACCCAACCGCGTGAGGAACGCAAAATCTTGGAACATAACACCGATATGACGGAAACTAGGGCGGCAAGAGTGGAACAAAACACCAGGCATAAGGCCGAGCCTTCCATCCTTTACCAAGTATATAGATGCATTTATTAAATAAGATATATTGTGATATCCCAACAAGTAAATAAATGTCCCGACTAGGAACGGCCTCCAATCTTCACCTGCAACTAGCAACGCTATAAGAGGGGCTGAGCAAAGCGGTAACATAGCCAATCAACGGTTTGCTAGGACAAGGTGGGTTAGAGGTTCAACATGGAAATTGGGAGGCTAGCAAGCAAAAGGTAGGCATCGTAGCATTGGCATAGCAAAAGAGCAAGCAAACTAGCATAGCAAAGATAGTAGTGATTTCGAGGGTATGATCATCTTTCCTGAGATCCCGCAAGGAAGAAGAACGAGTCCATGAAGAAGACAAACGGACGTAGACGAACAGATCCTCACAAACGCGACGTTATCGGAACCAACCCGAAGAAGCAACACCGGAAAGAAGCAAACAATCATCACATAATCATGGCATGATGCACAACCAAGTATGATGCATGTCCGGTTTAAATATGCATGGCATGGCAAAGAGCACAAACAATCCTACAAATTAAGTGGAGCTCATTATGCAACGGAGTTGCATATTGACGGATAACCACATTAATTATTTAGTTCTCTCCCGGTTAGGTACTCAACAAATATAAATGTTGGTTAACATGGCAAGGGCTGAAGCATAACAAAACTATATCATCTAAACAATTTAAATGGGTCCGGATATAACAAATAACAAATCCGGTAAGTCCCCATATGCATCAGCAATTTTAATGCAACAAAAATTTTTAAACATCTTAAAGTTGTTAACATGATGCGGATGACATGTTCAAGTTTATGCAATTTCATTGAAGTTGGCAAGAGCAATAAGAAGCATTTGTCACCATGGCGGAACCAAAACGGGTGCCACGACAACGATACCGAAAATGATGCCACGGCAACATATCGGTTCCGATAGCTCATGGAGATACCGGTGCAAAAGGAAAAGTGACGAGAGCGTGATGGAGATACCACGGCAAAATGCGGGGTGCTCTCGAATACCGAGTTCTCACATGTCGGTGGCAAGGCAAAAGAGGGGCGACGTTATCGAACAAGGGTGCATCTCATACAACATGCATCCATTTACGGGCATCGTCTCGGGGTTATACCTTTGAAGCGTGCATTATCGGAACGGATCGAGTTCGGTGGTAGGGGTACACTTGTCGAAGGGGGAAGTAGTTGTTCATGGTTCGTCGTGGGAAGTAGAGGAAGTAGTCGTTCAAGCATCCGATGGTCATAGTAGTCGGTCGTTTCGAAGAGGTACTTGGGGTCATTCGAACTTGCCGATCTCGTCATCTCGAAGGGGTACTTGACGTTCTTAGCGATTCCGAAGACGAGGTAGAGGTACACTTGTTGTAGGGGTACTTGTCGGATCCACGGCGACGGTAGAGGTACAAATGTTCTCGCGGTACTTGTCGGTCCAGTCTTGGTGTAGATGTACATCACAAACATAGTGGTACTCGCGGACTTCGGCGCCGGTAGTCGTACACGGTTCGTAGGGGTACTTGGCGTTCTTGGTGATTCCGAAGAAGGCGGTAGATGTACTCGGCGAATCCACAAGGCGTGCACGGGTCGAAGTGGAACTCTTGACAAAATCCACGGGACTGACTTGGCATGCAACGAGCACGGCACGATGGGCATGAAGGGCGGCGCTGGTTCTCTGCTCCAACGAAGCAGAACGACGGGCGAGCGGGCGGCCGACCTGGTGTCTTAGAGCAGCGGGGAAAGGCGGTGGTGAGCGACCGGATCGGAGGCAGAGGAGGTCACGGGAAGCTGGTCCGGCGGGATCCGGGCGAAGGATGGCCGACCTGGGCGCAGGTCGCCAGATCGGGAGGCGATGGGCCTCGGCAGACCCGAGCAGAGCCGGGAGGAGGAGGTCGCGGGCGACGAGAGGGTGCAGTAGTTGCTGTCGGTGGCGACGAACTTGGAGGCGGGGCGACGTGCAGAGCTGCGTGAAGGAGAGGCGGGGCCATGGTAGGCCTTCGTTGGCGGCGGAGCTAGGCTTCACCGGAGCAGGGGGGCCTCGGGAGTCATGGGGCGGCGCTTGGAGCTCGGGGCAGAGGAGGTAGAGTGCGTGACGGCGGCTGGAGACGAGAGGGCGACCGGAGCAGAGGCGATAGTCAGCGCAGGGTCGAGGTTGCCGGGATCGAGTCGAGTTGGTGCATCCATGGCGTCCTGGTGGCTGCAGGCAAGGAAGCGCTCAAGGAGGCCTCTGGTTAGCTCGGTGGAGGAGAAGGTGAGGGAGAGAGACGAGGGGGAGGAAGAGAACGAGGGGATCGGGTCGAGGGGAGAGGGATGGCAGCACGCTTGAAAGAGAGATCGAGGGAGATGGCGGCGGCGCTGGGGATCGAGAGAGAGGGTGCGCGAGGGAGATGAGGGTCGGGGCCTAGGGTGCGGTTGGGCTAGGTTTAGGATGCTTAGGTAGGCTGTGGGAGGCCTTGGGCCAAACGGGCCAGCGCGGATGGAGCCGGCTTGGCAGGTTGCAGCTGGGCTGGGGAGGCCCAGCCGGGCTCTTTCTCTCCCATCTCCTCTCTTTACAAAAACAAAGAAAAAAAAGAGAAGGAAAAAAAAGAGAAGAGAAGGTTAGAGGAAGAATTTGGGCACAGGGATAATTTTCACGGACTCAGAAAAAATGTGCACGGTCTGGAAAAATAGAAAAAAGGTCAAGTTGAAAGACTAAATTCAAATTCCTTTGAATTTAATTCAAAAGGTTTGAGCTAGGATAGGTTTTTCGAAATGCCCAAAAATGTTGAGAAATTAGGTGGAGCTCCGGAAAATGATGAAAGGACATGTGGCAAAGTTAGAGGCCAAGAGTTGAAATAATAAAAGGCTTTGGGATTTTTGCAAGTGTGTTAAGGTAACTCCACATAATGGGAATATAATTTATATAGCTCCCTAAAATATTGGGAGAATAAGTTTTAAAGAGTAATCACCATAGTGAATATCCCTCGATTTAAATGGACCGAAGATCCATGCCATTTATTTAGTTGAGTTAAGAAAAGAAATGACATGATGGCATGATGACATGATGCAATGCACATGATGCAAAGATGAAAGCGATGAACCAAACAAAACACACGAAGAAACCCGGAAACCCTGGAAGGCATCTAAAGCTCCGGTCTTGGGGCGTTACACTTGACCCGGGCGCGGCGAGAGCTCGGGGGGACGTAGCTATCGTTGCTCGTCTCCGGAGTCTCGTAGAGCTCAGGAGAACTGCTGGACTCCCAAGGGCTGCTGCTGCTAGAGTAGTCGCGGGCAGAGCACGCATCAGCCTCGCGCTCTTCTCTAGAGCAGCACTCTAGGCGGCGGCCCTCGGCGCCGAAGACCTTGAAGAGAAGCTTGGAAGCGCTGTCGTACTCGAAGTGGATCGCGAGGGCACCCCTCGCGCGACAGATCCGTGCAATCTCGCCCCAGCCGCAAGTCATGAAGATTTTGCCAACGGGGACCGCTTCGATATTCACTCTGATCGCCGGAGCGCCACAATCGGCATGCTGCAGCCAGAACTCGAGAGGTCCCCTCGGCAGCATTACGTCGGAGAAGAATCGTGGGAAGCGGATCCAGGAGTTTGGAAGCGTCGGCGTCCACACCACCAGCTCGCGCGAGGAGTCCGCCACGTGGACGGCCCGTGTCGTCGAGGCGCGGCGACCCCAGGTGCGGTGTGGGTGACGCTGCTCGCCACTTCGTCCTCCTGAGCCTACGGCTTGGGCTTACAAGGGTAGTGGGTACCCCGGCGGAGGCCGCTCGCACAAAGGACTCGCCACCACCTGCAACGCCGCCTTGTCACGGCGATGGATCGACCTCTTCTTCGGCGGGAGTGCCTCCGGGGCATCCCCGGGGGCTTTCCCCTTCTCCTCGGTGGAGAATCTTCTGATGGGCTGAAAGTGCAACTATCCCTAGGTGGTTTTGGTAATTCATAACAACATATAGCTCATTGAGCTAATGCTATTCCAAGGTGATTATTTCAGGAAAGCTCAATGATTGGAATGGCATGGATGTGAAAGTGGAACCCTCAAAATGCTAAGGACAAAGGATTGGCTCAAGCTCAAAAGCTCAAGACTCTTCATTTTATATTTTAGTGATCCAAGATCACATTGAGTCTTTAGGAAAAGCCAATACTATCAAGGAGGGATGAGGTGTTGCTTAATGAGCCTCTTGCTTCATGTGCTTAGTGATATGCTCCAAAATCCTCAACTACTTTCCCATATCCACAAATGACCTAAACCCTAAGCCAAACTCGGTCATACCGATTCTTTCTATCCGGTGCCACCGAGTTTCACTTGTCATATGCCACTGCCAAACCCTAGCAATTCGGTTCTACCGATAAGGATCTCGGTCTCACCGAGATGGGATTGCAAACTCTCTGTTTCCCTTTCGTAACTTTTCGGTCTCACCGAAAGAGCGAATCGGTCCCACCGAGATTGCAATGTAAACTCTCTGTTTCCTTTTTGTAACTTTTCAGTCTCACCGAAAGAGCAAATAGGTCCCACCGAGTTTACCTGACCAACTCTCTGGTTAGCTTATTACCAAACTCGGTCTCACCGAGTTTGTGTAATCGGTCTCACGAGATTACGTTATGCCCAAACCCTAACCATATCGGTCCTACCGAGTTGCATGTCAGTCCCACCGAAAATCTCTAACGGTCACTAGGTTTACCTTTTTGGTCCGACCGAGTTTGTTGATTCGGTCCCACCGAGATTGGTAAATTGTATGTAACGGTTGGATTTTGTGTGGAGGCTATATATACCCCTCCACCTCCTCTTCATTCGTGGAGAGAGCCATCAGAACACATACACAATTCCAACTCATATATTCTGAGAGAGAACCACCTACTCATGTGTTGAGACCAAGATATTCCATTCCTACCATATGAATCTTGATCTCTAGCCTTCCCCAAGTTGCTTTCCACTCAAATCTTCTTTCCACCAAATCCTAATCCTGTGAGAAAGAGTTGAGTGTTGGGGAGACTATCATTTGAAGCACAAGAGCAAGGAGTTCATCATCAACACACCATTTGTTACTTCTTGGAGAGTGGTGTCTCCTAGATTGGCTAGGTGTCACTTGGGAGGCTCCGACAAGATTGTGGAGTTGAACCAAGGAGTTTGTAAGGGCAAGGAGATCTCCTACTTCATGAAATCCACCGCTAGTGAGGCAAGTCCTTCGTGGGCGATGGCCATGGTGGGATAGACAAGGTTGCTACTTCGTGGACCCTTCGTGGGTGGAGCCCTCCGTGGACTCACGCAACCGTTACCCTTCGTGGGTTGAAGTCTCCATCAACATGGATGTAGGATAGCACCACCTATCCGAACCACAGGAAAAACTTCCGTGTCTCCAATTGCGTTTGAATTCTCCAAACCCTTCCCTTTACATTCTTGCAAGTTGCATGCTTTACTTGCCGCTGCTAATATACTCTTTGCATGCTTGCTTGAATTGTGTGATGATTGCTTGACTTGTCCTAAAATAGCTAAAATCTGCCAAGAATTAAAATTAGGAAAAGGTTAAGTTTTTATTTGGTCAAGTAGTCTAATCACCCCCCTCTAGACATACTTTCGATCCTACAAGTGGTATCAGAGCTTTGGTCTCCATTTGCTTTGTTCTCCATAGCTTTTGGTGGTCATAGCCTTGGTTTCACAACCTAGGAGAGTATGGCGTCTAGCGAGGGAAATTATCACCGTAGAGGTCCTTACTTTGATGGTACTAATTTTGCTAGTTGGAAGCATAAAATGAAAATGCATATTCTTGGACATAACCCCGCCGTTTGGGCTATTGTGTGTGTTGGTTTGCAAGGTGACTTCTTTGATGGGAGAGAACCAAACCATGAAGCTACCATGGATGAGTTGAAGATGTTGCAATACAATGCTCAAGCTTGTGATATTCTCTTCAACGGATTGTGCCCCGAAGAATTCAACAAAATTAGCCGTCTTGAGAATGCAAAGGAAATTTGGGACACTTTGATTGATATGCACGAAGGTACCGACTCCGTCAAGGAATCCAAGTTGGATGTGCTTCAAAGTCAACTTGACAAGTTCAAAATGAAGGATGGTGAAGGTGTCGCTGAAATGTACTCTAGGCTTGCTCTCATCACAAATGAGATTGCCGGCTTAGGAAGTGAAGAGATGACCGATAGATTCATCATCAAGAAGATTCTAAGAGCCTTGGATGGAAAATATGATACCGTATGCACATTGATCCAAATGATGCCCAATTACAAAGATCTCAAGCCAACGGAGGTGATTGGAAGAATTGTTGCTCATGAGATGTCACTTAAGGATAAAGAGGAACTTCACAACAAATCAAGTGGTGCCTACAAAGCCTCATGTGAAGCCCCTACATCATCAAGTGAGAAACAAAACTTCAATGAAGAATTGAGCTTAATGGTGAAGAACTTCAACAAGTTCTACAAGAGTAGAAGCAAAGATAGAAGCTTCAAGGCAAGGTCCTACAATGACAAAAGATCTTCTAGTCGAGAGCGAAACTGCTACAATTGTGGAAGACCCGGACACTATTCCAATGAATGTATGGCTCCCTACAAGAGAAGAGAAGATTCTCCAAAAAGAAGAAGCAAAGAATCACCACCAAGAGAGAGAAGGAGTAGAGATGATCGTTATGAATGAAGATACTCATGGAGAAGCAAGGATTCGGAAAGGAAGGAAAAATCATCAAGGAGCTACACAAAACGAAGACATCAAGCTCATGTTGGTGAATGGGTATCCGGCTCCGACTCCGACAGCCACTCTGATAGAAGTTATCACTCCGACCCCGAAGATACTCAAGATGAAGGTGTTGCCGGTCTAGCACTTGTGTCAACCAACTCCTATGACCTATTTGACTCACCAAATGAAGGAATTGGAAGATGCTGCATGGCCAAAGGTCCTAAGGTAACACACCCCGAGTATGTTGATTTTAATAGTGATGAACATGACTTGTTAGGTGATGATGATTTACTTGTTGACAACTCTAGTGATGAATACTATGATGAATAGTCAATTAATCATGCTAATCAAGATAAAACGAATGACAATGATAAGGAGAAGATTGAGGCTCTAACTAAAGAACTAAACACTCTTAAGTTAGCTCATGAAACTATCTTCGAAGATCATCGAGAACTTTTAAAAGATCATGAGAAGTTACGATTTGAAAAGCTCAATCTTGAGCAAGAGCATGAGTTTTTAAAAGCAATCAATGATGATCTCCGCAAGAAAAGTTCTTCTTACATTGCCAAGCGTTTACTCTTATCGACTTACATGCCTCAAGTCAAGTCTAGTAACAAGAACAAGAAAGATTCTTCCTCTAGTAGTAACAATTATCATGCTAAATCCAATATTGTTGCTTCTAGTAGTTCTCTTGATTCCACTAATGATTCTCTTAGCCAAGTTACACTTGAGCAAGAAAATAGCTTATTGAAGGGAATTATAGAGAAAGGAGTGTACAAAAGCCTTGCCGGGAGTAAGCAATTCGAGGAAATTGTGCGCAAGCAAGGAATGCACTGGAAGAATCAAGGTGTTGGTTTTGAACGAAAGTTCAATGCCAATGGAGTTGAGTGGGAAGAAGATCAATACCCCAAGACAAAGTTTGTTCTTCAACAAGAGAAGTATGATACTTCCTTCAAGGGGACACAAGCTCAAGATGATCTTCCACCTCAAGACTACAAGCAAAAAGGCAAGGACAAGCTTCAAGAGGAAATTGATGCATTTGAAGAAGCTCCTAAGACCTTAGTCAAGTGGATTCTCAAGACCACGTCAAGTTCCACTTCATCAAGTACGACTACAACTCCAAGGATTCCCATCAAGATGGTGTGGATCCAAAAGAAGAAGAACTAGAGAGTTCTTGAGGGTGACTCCGCCAACATACTTCACTCTTATCATTTTGGCAAGAACAAGTGCAATCAACTTCCACATCTTGCAATAGTTCAAGGAGTCACAAACCCTCTTGTTGGTAAGACAAGGGACAAGGTATCCTAAAAGCTTTCATGGACATCATCTTGTGTGTGCATCACTCTATGTCTATGGATATCCTTGTGTGTTCCTTGTGGGACTAACCCATGTAGGTATTGAAAGTGCAATTCACTCAAATGGATAGCTCCAAGTGATCTACATCAACAATGAGCATCCACATCTTCAACATCTACATGAAGTCATCATCGACAAAACCCAAGGTTAGTTCATCCCTCTTAGGGGGGATATCACATCTAGGGGGAGCTTTACTCTAAGACTTGAGCTAAAGCAACTCTAAAGATGTGAACACAACAATGCTTTATGTAAAAGTGGTAACCCCACTTGAGCTTAAATGATGAGTATGACCTATGATCAAGTGTTCTCACTTGACTCCTAAGTCAATATACTCATATATAGATGACCTAGTCATCGCAAATTGCTTGATAGATGCTAGAATTGGTTGTGCATGCTTTGTCACATATTTCATTTTCCATCTTATTGTGTGAGCATGTTGGTTGCATATTTTACTCATTCAAGGACATCCACTTGTTGCACTACTAGAAAAAGGGCTATAGATGGGATTGATACTAATGGCGCACCAGACAAGCGGTGCGCCATTATTATATACTAATGGCGCACTACCTACTGATACGCCATTAGAGTTGAAACTACTAATGGCGCACCTGGCCCAGGGTGCGCCATTAGTATCAAATTTTTTTTAACTAGTGCGCCTGTCCAAACATACTAATGGCGCATCCAGATACAGTGCGCCATTACTAGTTGTAACTAGTAATGGCGCACCAGCCGGAAAGTGCACCACTAATGTTGTTTTTTTTATTATATTTTTTATACCCTTTTTTGCAAAACTACTAATGGCGCACTCTTCCACCGTGCGCCATTAGTATTTTTTTTTGCAAAACTACTAATGGCGCACCACCAGGAGGTGCGCCATTAGTAACCTGGATTACTTATGGCGCATTTAGAGTTGGTGCGCCATTAGTAAGTGGGCAGCAACAAGATATTTTGGACAGCCTCTCCTACCCACACTCACTTTCTCCCGACTTCATTCTCTCCACCTCCTCCTTGTCTCGGGTGCCTCCTCTTTTTCACCTCATTTCCACCATAGATTCATTCAATTTAAGTGGTTAAATTACCTTGTTTTGATAGGTAAGTAAGGGGGGAAGCTATATTTATGTTGTTCTCCCTACAACAATGTGCACATGCACTTTTTATGGCCTGGCTAGATCTATGTATGTTCGTGGTGTTGCATATGTTCGTGGTGTTGCATATGTTTGTGGTGTTGCATATGTGTTTGTGTTTGGAGGTGTACCGGTATTTGAAATTCGATAGTTGCCAATATTTTGCCGGAATGTTGATTCATTTCCGTTTCGGCGAGAATTTTGGCATTAAGCATTCTTTTTGGTCCTATTTTTAGGGAAAGTCATGCCAAATTTTTTCTTGGTTCTAAAATATCGTTTTGCTCTACCCCGCAGGCGACCATGGTCCGCATGATGACCGAAGGCATCGTGAATAGGTTTTTGAGGTCCGTGAAGGCCGAGATGCTTCAAAAGAACGAGACGGAGATAAGATGTCCGTGTCGAAGATGCAAGCTGAAGAGCCTTATTGCAGACCCGGAATCCGGGCAGGTGCGGGACCACCTGCTCTTGCGTGGTTTCATGGATGGCTATCGGTGGCAAGGTGATGAAGATGACTACGTAGTCATCCATGGGGGCCGGGCAAGAAATGAGGAAGGGCAGCAAGACAACCACCGCGGCTTGGGCGGGCGAGAAGACGAAGAATCCCGAGGAGATGATCACGACGGTGATGTTGTACACAGTCATCATGTAGAAGATGCAGGACATGATGATGAGGAAGATGCCGGAGCAGTCGACGGGCATGATCATGAAGATGATGATGCCGGCGGAGCAGACGACGCTGGACCATCGATGGGCTGGGTGCAGGACCCTCATATTCAAGAGCTGCTTCTCAAGCAGACGGATAACGCAAGAGCTGCCGCTCGAGAGAAAGCCAAGATGGATCAACTCGAGAGAAAGCCAAGATGAAGCAAATGATCCGGAGATAGATAAAAAAGACAAGATGCTGAGTCACCCTAAGGATGCGAGCCAATGGCAAGCGTTGAACTTCGAAGACCCAGAATTTGGGAATGATCCAAGGAACATCGTGCTGGGCGCGAGCACCGATGGAGTCAATCCGTTTGGCAGCCAGAGAAGCACACATAGCACCTGGCCTGTGTTTGTGTGGATGTACAACCTTCCCCCCTGGTTGTGCATGAAGAGGAAGTACATTCACATGAGTATGCTAATTGAAGGACCGAAACAACCAGGGAACGACATCAATCTGTATCTGGGGCTGCTGAAAGAGGAGCTTGACACGCTGTGGAAAACGCCAGCCAATACGTGGGACGCCACAGAGAAAGAATATTTCCCTATGAGAGCCGCGCTGCTCACGACGGTGCACGACTATCTCGGTTACGGATATGTCGCGGGGCAGGTGGTCCACGGATTTTCTGGATGCATCAGGTGCATGGATGACACAACGTATCGCCAGCTAGATAGAGATCCTGGGTCTTCGAAAACCGTGTTCATGGGACATCGAAGGTGGCTTTGCGACGATGACCCGTGGAGAAAACGCAAGGATCTGTTTGATGGTGAAACCGAACCCCGAGGACGCCCGCGTACGAGGAGTGGCGAGGAAATAGACGAGCTGTTGAAAAATTGGAAAGACTGCCCACTGCCGGGAAAGAAGCAAAAGGCGCCAGAGCCGGGAAAGAAGCGAAAGGCGCCAGAGCCGCTGCTGAAGGTATGGAAAACGAGGTCTGTTTTCTGGGACTTGCCGTACTGGAAGATCCACCGTGTGCCTCACAACCTTGATTTCATGCATATCACGAAGAACGTGTGCGAGAGTCTGCTTGGTACCCTGCTCAACATGCCAGAGAGGACCAAAGATGGGCCGAAAGCAAGGGCAGACTTGAAATCAATGGGCATCAGGCAGGAGCTTCACGCTATATATGATGATGATGATGATGATGATGAGGCGAAGCAGGACACGGAAAGTCGTCACAAAGGCAAAAAGGCCAAGAAGACCGGAAATGACTACCCTCCCGCGTGCTTCACTCTAAGTCAGGAGGAGATCGAGCAGTTTTTCACCTGCCTCGTAGGAGTAAAACTTCCTTACGGTTACGCGGGGAAGATAAGCAGATACCTAGACCCAGCGAAGCTGAAGTTCAGCGGGATGAAGTCTCACGACTGTCACGTGCTGATGACGCAGATACTTCCAGTTGCAATCCGTGGGATCATGGACGTGCACGTCCGTGAAACCCTATTTGGCCTATGCAACTTTTTCGACGTCATCTCTCAGAAGTCTGTTGGCGTGAGGCAACTAAGAAGGCTATAGGAAGAGATAGTGGTGATACTATGCGATCTTGAGATGTACTTCCCGCCTGCATTCTTCGACGTTATGGTGCATCTGCTGGTCCATATCATGGACGATATCATCCAACTCGGGCCGACGTTCCTGCATAGCATGATGCCGTTCAAAAGGATGAATGGTGTCATCAAAGGATACATTCGCAACATGTCACGTCCAGAGGGAAGCATAGCCAGGGGCTTTCTGACCGAAGAGTGCATCTCCTACTGCACGAATTATCTAGGCATCGAGAACCCCGTTGGTCTGCCCGTCAACAGGCACCTCGGTAGGCCCGCTGGATGGGGTCACTGTGAGGGTCGTCGCGAAATGCATGTCGACTTCGAGGGTCGACTCGCCGACTTTGAAAGAGCAAACCTAGTCGCGCTACAACACATAGACGTGGTCGATCCTTGGGTGGTACAGCACAAAACCTTTACTAAGAAGACGTACAATGACCGAGGCCAACAGAGGACGGACGGAGATATACTCAAAGAGCACAACTCATGTTTCACGCGTTGGTTCAAGCAGAAGCTTCTGTCGTACCCTTTACATGAGGATTCTTCCGCGGAAGAACAACTCATATTCGCCTTGTCACAGGGCGCCGAGCACAACCTGATGACCTATGAGGCGTACGATATCAGCGGCTACACATTCTACACCGAGGCCAAGGACATGAAGAGCGATCGTTATCGGAACTCCGGGGTAATGATGGAATCCTACACCGGTAACAACAAGGACAGATACTACGGAAGGATCGAGGAGATCTGGGAGCTGAGCTACGCTGGAGAGAAGGTCCCGATGTTCCATGTCAGATGGGCCAAGAGCATCCTAAAAGAAGACCGGTATTTCACCACCATGGTTATACCCGAAGCAAAATCCAAGACCGCGGGCGCAAACGTCACCGCGAAAAATGAGCCATGGGTACTGGCTTCCCAAGTGGACCAATGCTTCTTCATTACCGACCCATCAAAGCCCAGTCGTGTTGTCGTGAGGAGAGGCAAAAGGAAGATCATCGGAATGGATGAAGTAGCCAATGAGCAAGACTTCGACAAGTATGGCGACCCGAGGATCAAACATGACGACGATGATGAAGTAGCAGCATACACCACAAGAAGAAGCAGGACCACCCTACCTAAAGGACGTCCGTTCCACAGAAGAACTCCATTTGCGAAAAAGAAGGGCAAGAAGATTGTGAACAGATAGCTAGCTAAGATCGATTGTATTTAAATCGTAACCTTCATTTCTCGATTGTATTTCATCGGCACTTTTTGAACTATCATGAATATTTTTAAATTTCATGGACACTCGATCTCGATCCCCCTCCATCTCGATCGCTATCCCACCTCGCCAAATCCGGCCGTCCCCCTTGCCGCCGAGCACCCCCCGGTCCACCGGCCGCCGCCGCCGTCCCCCCGCACCCTCAATTCCCCTACTCAACCGCCGCCGCCGACACCCCGCACCCCTCCCCTACTCAACCGCCGCCGCCGACCCCCCGCACCCCGCGCACCCTCCGCCGCACCACCGGCATTACTGCTTGATGTAATTTTTTTAAAAATTATTACTGTCTTATAAAAAATATATTACTATTATGATTTAAACAAGTTTGAACATATTTAAACACAAATAAGTATCAAACAACATTTTAAATGCATAAAAAAAATTGTGGAGCCTGGGAATCGAACCCAGGACCTCCTGGTGTGAGAACTGGCTGCTGACCAGTCGAGCTAGTAGAGGGAACTTGGTGTGGATCAGGTCAGGTGGAAGATATCCTGTTGGCTCGAGCAGAAATAAAAAAATACTAATGGCACACCACGGTGGGGTGCGCCATTAGTATGGATATACTTATGGCGCACCAAGGGGTGGTGCGCCATTAGTATTGTGCCATTAGTATGAGATTTCAGTGCCCACGCCATCCTCTCTCTCCCCTCTGTCTCTCTCCCCTCACTGCGCCGTCCCCGTCCCCGTGCCCGAGCCGCCCCCGTCGCCGCCGACCCCCACAGCCCTCGCCGCCCTGACCCACTGTGCCCTGCCTCCTCGCCCCCTCCCCACTTGCCCCCTCGCGCTTCCCCTCGCCCTTCCCCTCGCCCTCTCGCCTTCTCCTCTCCCCCAGATCTGCATCGGCAACCCGCGCGTGACGCGCCCGTCGCCGGCCACCTCGCACCATGTTGGGGTGCCCAAGCACTCCACCTCCCTCGACTATGTCTCCCCGGACAAGCCGCAGGACTCCGGACGCCCCCGCGACACCTTCCCCGCCACCGGCTTCCTCTTCGGCCCGGCGGACTCCGTCGACAATTCGCTCCGGCAAGCTCTCCCCCGAGCCCGCTTTGCTCACCTGCAGGTGACGGTGAGCTCCTCTGTCGATCCCCTCCCTTTCCCCTTCATCGTGATGCACAAGTACATGAATATTGCTACCGTGCTTATAAGATAGGTATATATATCTCATTTGTAAGGACATGAATATTGTGGTTCTGTTGTAATTAGTGTTCATCATTACTTATTAGAACACACTTTTTGTTAACGTGTCTGCTTGATTTTTTTCATCATTAAAATTAGAGGAATCGAACAAGTGTTGAAGTCAGGTTTATGCATAAAAAAGAATTATACAATGAGGCACGACATAGCAAGGAGACCATTCAAGGAGATGTCAACTATTTTTATGACTGTGTGCATGATCAACAATTTTTTTTGTATGTTAGTTCTCTGCAAGACCTTTTGTGCAACTGGAAAAAAAGGATAACTAACTGCAACATCAAATTCAATCAATTAAGCCACACATTCATGTATTAGGCATCAAATGGACTAGCATCATACAATGGACTAGCATCATACAATACGAAAATGATTCTGCAGTTCAGATTCAGTCACATGATTCCCGGGGACTTATCAGGAAAGCTAGGTATTTTAGTATCTTCCCAGTTCCCACTACCGTTGCGTACACACGCCACATGATTCCCTCTGGCAGCAAATTACATCACAAAAAGTATTAGTAGTCTTCCAAAAAAGTTTCTAAAGCCTTCAAAAATTGAAGTACAGGAAATATCCTAAGAGGCTAAAAGTGCCTGTGTACCTTCCCGTGAAAAAAGTGCTTAAATAATAGAAAAAAATGCCATGAAAACCTTTTCGAGTCTGTAGGGAGGAAACTTCACAGATGCTAAATAGATAGATTTATGGGTTGTGGGCTGTCTGGCACCAAATTATTTTAGCCCTAGATGCTTTATGAGCCAAGCAGTTCCTTTTTCTAGAGATCGCAGATGCACTTGCGCAGTTAAATATGGACTGTGCTTGCTCCCAGGACTGCATCTTGTAAAGCTACATATGTACGGCTAGTCACGTATATATATGGGATTGGTTAGTGCTTTAGTTTAATGATTTTTTCTCTTGTTAGATCTTAACCTTCCTCAATTCTCTATGTTTCCCTACTTGGGAATATTAAAAGGCAGTAAGTTGTTCAGAACAAGGATCAATTAGTGAGCTAAATAATGCTGGTTTAGGTGGACATACATGTGATCCCCAATACCAAAGTCCAATTGGGGAGCCTAACTATGCCAGAGCAATAGATTTTTCTTCCCAAGGCTGTTCCCTTTTGGGAGGGCTTTAAAGATTGTCAGAATGTTAATTTGCCACAACTTACTATGTAAGTACTACTAACTGCAATTTTCTTGATTCCTCCCACTAGAACGTGTTTTTGCGCCCTGATCAGGGAGGAGGGCACTAAAATACTGCTCTGATTCATTATTCTGTGACATGTCTAGGAATCTTTGATGCCTCTTGGCAAATGCAACAAAGGCAATGCATTTGACTTTCAGTGTTGGTGATTCTGCAGTTGCTGTAGACTACTATAGTGATGAGTGTCTAGCTTTTGTAATCTACACTTCTTGCATAATTTGGATGTACTTGGCATTAATTCAGATTCAGTCATGTACTTTCCAGCATGCTTCCTCCTGTAAGTTATATGATTTATTATACAATCACTACTTTCCTGTAATATAAAGACAGAATATCGGATAACCCCTCCTGTAAGTTATATGATTTATTATACAATCACTACTTTCCTGTTCTCTTATGCAAGAGCTGTCAATCTACTTTGCTACCAAAAAAGTTGTATTAATGAGTAATGACTGAGTTCAGTTTTCATTCTCCAGTGTTAAGAGACTGTTGCTCCAAAAAAATGCTGTTTCGTAGTTAAATGGGTGCCTTTAACTTCTGTGCATTGGCTGGACATCAACATACTACCATAAGTGTTTTGTTTTCTGTTGCCAGTTATTCTCCTTGGGATTGTGAGAAATAGTGCTTGGTATGTCTCCTGTTCTGGGTCATGGACTTTG
The DNA here is from genome assembly GCF_003073215.2 of Triticum urartu. Lineage (NCBI taxonomy): Eukaryota > Viridiplantae > Streptophyta > Magnoliopsida > Poales > Poaceae > Triticum > Triticum urartu. The sequence goes on along the minus strand of NC_053026.1, from coordinate 574,755,423 downwards.
TGCCATGCCCACATTGGTTTTCTGTTTGGCCTCAATTTGGCCTGACAAATGATGGTCTACTAGCTGGTCTACTAGCTGGCAAGATGCTTGGTATATATATGTTGTGTTCAGTTTTGGCAGGAGTTCAGAACTGTTAGGCAAAGGTCATGTCTCCGACCATCGTGTCCTTTTTTTCCTTGTCCACCCGAGAGGCCCTTGAGTTTGCTGGAATGTCGATTACCTTCCGTTCCGGCAAATTCGGGTACTCCATATGTCCTATTTTCAGCAAAGGTCATGCTGAAATTTTCCGTGAATTTTAGCATGACTTTGCTAAAAATAGGACATATGGGGTACTTGTGACTAATGCATGGGCCGGGGTATCTTAGTAGTTAATTAAGTAGGATCAAGTGCCCCGGCGTACTTGTGACTAATGCATGGCTTTTAGGGTGCCTCGGTGTCGATAAAAACCGAAATGATGAAAGTTTAGGCTTTTAGGGTGCCTCGGCGTCGAAAAACCCTAAATGATAAAAGCTTAGCTTTTAGGATGCCTCGGTGTCGACAAACCCTAAATGATGAGACCATGATCTTGTTCCTTGACAATAACCAACTTTTTGACCAAACTTTGTTCCTATTTATAGAGAAACATGGCCAATAACGATGAGGCCGGGGGTTCGGGCGGCAAGAAATTCTGGGAGCTATCCCGGGAGATGGAGGAACAACCTCACTTGTATGAGGACGCCGCCTTCCCCATCGATCCTGAGACCACTGATGGTACCGCCGAGGATGACCCCACTGATGCCACCACTGATGGTGCCGCCGAGGATGCCACCACTGATGATGGCGGCGCACGCATAGATGGCAGCCAACCGAAGAGGCAACGGAAGGACCGGCGCCCGACCGTGCTCCGCACCCTCAAGGAGGAAGTTACTGAAGTGGACTCCAACGGGAATCCAACGGCGCCCGAACGAATAGTCAAGGGGTACTCGCTTCAGCTCGGGTGCATTCTCGGGAGCACCGTCTCGATCAACACCGAGAACCTCAGGCATCCTGACCGAGGGAATTTGCGCAACCTCCTCTTCACGAAGCTGCACGAACGATACAAGTTCCCCGCTGAATTTGAAAACACAAGCCTCAAAGGGAATAAAGTGAACAATGCTGCCCTCACGAAGATGAGCACGGCCCTGTCTACTTGGAAAAGCAATGTGAAGAGAATGATCGAGAAAGGTGAGAGTTATGAGAAGATCAAGGAGAAAAATCCTTCGATCACCGAAGATGACTACAACGACTTCAAGATCAATTGCTCGAGCACCGCAAGCTCCGAATCAAGTAAGTGGGGGAAAGAAATGCGGGAGCTGAACTTAGGGGAACACACACTCGGTCCCGGCGGTTACAGAGTGGCGGAGCCTATATGGGACAAGGAGGAGGCGGACCATGCCGAGAAAGGCCTACCGCCCCTCTTCGATAAATACGGTGACAAGCAGACTAGGAACTTTGTCAGGGCCCGGTACAAGAAGGACCCGAAAACAAAGGAGCTTACCACGGATCCGAAGACCAGGGCGCTTGAGCTTGTTCTGGTAAGGAATACACCCCCGCGTAATTAGCTCCATATGGTTGCATACTAATTAATGAAGCCAAATTTCTAAATGGTTCACATTCCTTCCGCAGGCGACTGAAAGCAGTAGCGCGGGGTCGACTAAGAGCAACCCTTGGGACACCACTCTAAATAGGGCGTTGAATGTAATGAAGAACAAGGATAAGCTCAGTAAGCCGACGTCAGCTGGTCGTGTGGCCGGCAAAGGCTTTTCGACAAAATGGTCGTCATACTATAACACTGGTGGGCGAAAGGAGAAAAAGACCAGCTCGGAAAGCCAGGCGCGCGAGGTTCAAGAACTCAGGGCACAGGTGGCGCGGATTCCGGAGATTGTCCAAGAGCAAGTGCAACAACAACTCAGAGCGACGATCACCGCCATTGTGCCTACCTTGACCCAGGGGATTAGTGCGTGGATTGCGGGCGGCCAACAGGGGCCGCCCCCGATTCCTAGCTTCACGGCCAGCAACTCGCAGAACGCAATGGCGGGGCCATTGGTGTCTCCGGCGGAGGCGGCACGGGAGCTTAATGCACCCGGGTGTACGCCGGCCGGCACCTCTGCAGCAAGCGGCCCCTCCGTCAACTGCACGCCCGCCGTTGGCGGTGCCTCGACATTAGCCGAGCTCGACGCCATCATCACGGTAACTAATTAAGCCTCTCTCGGCCGAGGACTTCATCTCCTTGCCTTTGACTGGGCATCCCTGACGCCCTACATGTTTTCGCAGGGCGCCGCCGACGTTCCGTGCACTCTCCTGCACTTCGTGAATAACGAGTTGGTCGATGTCGCCAAGGGAAAAATCGTTCAACCGGGCAACCCCTTGTTCCACGGTACCCAGATGCCACCCAACTTGTTTAGGGTTCAACTGGTTCAGGTGCTGCCAGGCTGCGACGAGTTGTTAACTCCGATTCGACCCGTCGGGGCCGACGATGATGACGTGATGACCCTCAGCGCTTGCCTGAGCTGGCCCCTGCTTTGGTCGAAGAGCCAGATTCGGTTGGGGGCGGGGGACACCACCCCAAAGACAACACCGCCAGTCGTGCCGCCGCCAAGTCGGCCCCATGGCAAGACCGCCGCAACGGTGCTGGACATCCCTATGCCATTGGATCCAAACATGCATATGGCACAGGATCAGAACGAAGACGACCATGATACATTTGCCAACGTCGATCAGTACTTTGCCGATCATGGGTACGGTGGCGACTTCATGGGGCCTCCTTCTCAAGAACCCAACCCAACAAAAGACGTGCGCGATCTAGCTGGTATCACGGAGAAGCCAAGTTGCAACAGGCGTCGTCTGCAGTTCAGCTCTCAGGAAACGCCTCCAGCTGCCGACTTCACCGAGCCTCAGATAGGCGAGGTGCGAAATATGATCAGCCCCAACACACTCAAGAAGGCGGTCTGTGAGCAGAACTCGGTCCCATTACAGGAGAAGAAGAAGGCACGCAAAAGAAAGACTAACAAGGGTGCGGGCCAGCCGGCACCGAGTATGATCCGTGCTCAGGACGGGCCACCTTCACCTGAGGATATCTCGAGGAGGGTGCATGTGGCGGGTAGGCCGATGCTACCGAGAAATATGCTCGATGCTGCAACCGGTGCTATGCGGAGTCTGCATGACAGTGTTCTTTCTTTGGAGAAGTGGCGTCTCGGAGAGAAGGATGTGGCATACCCAGTTTTCGCGGCCAAGGTGCCAGAGGGCAAGGGCTTTGTGGATAACTCCATCGGGGGTACGATCGTCCTGCGGTTTGATGACATCCACGCTATGTTGAACCTTCATCCGCTGCACAGCACCTTCGTTCCGCTATTTTCGCTGAGTATGGAGATGCGGATCATTCGCGACAAGACCCCGGACATCGTGATAGTTGACCCCTTCTACATGCGTGCCAAGATCTTGGGCAGCGCTGGGGACCGGCAAGTCGCGAGTGCTTACCTCGAAGGCGTCATTCTGGCAAACCAAGATAAGGATAACTTCCTCGTGCCTTACTTTCCCGAGTAAGTCCTCCCCTCAACCGCCCCGTAACAAATGAATTCTTAGATTTCGATCGTTTTTCTTTTAACATTCTGTGTTTTCTGCAGTGACACATGTTGCACGCTCATCCTCCTAAGCCCCAAATATTCCATGGCCACGTATTTCGACCCGGACCGTCAGTCGAACGTAGACTACACAAATGTCAAGAAGGTTCTTGATGATGTTCTCCCCGGCTACGTCAAATCTGGAGGCACCTTCACCAGGCCTATTCGTAAGTACGGCAAGCACGTGTTCTCCCACAATACGACGTTCTGCTGCGTCAAGCAGCCGCCTAGCGGTCAGAAGGGTGCCTACTACGCCATCCATCACATGCGAGCGATCGTACGGGACCATCATCAACTTCTGCTACTGAGTAGACTCAAAGATTGGGCCGCGAGCGTGTCGGCAATCCAGGACGCGGACATCAGACAAGAATTCTTTCGCATCCAGTCGGAGTTTGCGGAAATCATCCATCAAGATGTCCTTCGTACCTCGGGGCAGTTCTACCTCAGAAATCAACCGTCCAACAGTGACATCGACACAATCCTACAAATGCAGGCTGACAACGCCCGTTCTTTCATGACTCCCACGATAGACGGCGGCTTCATCCACGCTCCGGTCCCTTGAGTCTTATGTTGTAATTAAACTTTAATGAACTTGTAGTATGTCTCTTTGGTTTCAAGAGTCATTCAACTTAAGATGTAATCGATGCTATTAATGTCTTGCTTTTCTCTTCCGATCGTTCTGTTGCATACTTATATATTGCTTATGTATTGTCTGTGAATTGGTACTAACGTTTCGTTTGGCTACTGCATAGCGATGCCGTGGTATGTCGTGTACAAGGGTAAGGTTCCCGGAGTCTACGACGACTAGGAGGAGTGTCGAAGACAGGTTTACCGATTCAGCGGTAACAGTTACAAAGGGTATGCCACTAGGGCCGAGTCTGAATCTAGATACGCCCGCTATCTAGCGGGAGAGGGGAGGGAGCGTTGGAGGAACCGGATGAAGACGAGTTTCATCATGATGATGCTCATCGTGATGACCGCATCTCTCTTCTATGTGATGGTAGTTTAGATGATCGATATCGACTTGTAATGTGAAGACAAACTCGCGGTCTCGAGACTTGTAATATAATGTTCTATCTTTGTTCGGTCTTTTCAATTCGGAGACTAATATGATGAATTGTATTCGGAGACTAAAATGATGAATTGTATTCAGAGACTAATCTTCTATTGTATTCGATGAATCTGTTGTTGATGTGTGCTGTTTATATTTTGTCCAATTATACATTTTGTAACCTGTGCAAAAAACAGAAAATAAAAAAATAAAAAAACCTAATATTCATACTAATGGCGCATCACACCATAGTGCGCCATTAGTATGCCAAAGGATACTAATGGCGCATCATTAGACAGTGCGCCATTAGTATGCCGAACTTACTAATGGCGCATCTCGTTGTCGTGCGTCATTAGTATGCCAAAGCACCTGGGTATACATGGCCCCCTGGGAGGCATACTAATGGCGCACTGTTGTATATACTAATGGTGCATCTGAGGTGCGCCATTAGTATACCAGGTACTAATGGCGCACCAGTGGTGCGCCATTAGTAAAATATACTAATGGCGTGCTACTAATGGCGCACCACTAATGCGCCATTAATGGCCAAATTAGGTGCGCCATTAGTAGGCCTTTTCCTAGTAGTGTTGTTTTGATTGTTTGGTTTTATTTCCCTTTGCCAAGTGGATGGACAAGAATGCCTAAGAACCTCCTCTAGCTATCTATGCTTTTCTCGTCTCAAACTCTATTCATGCTACATCACAAAATTTGATCAAGTCAGATTCGAACCACTCTGTGTGAGGAGCGCTCGGAGTCCCCGATTCGTCATAGACTTAAACTTCCAAAACCTCTTTGTGATTCTCGGTCTGACCGATACCCTACATTCGGTCCTACCGAGATCATTAAGTTGATCTAGGTTTTCGATCTCGGTGCAACCGATTTGAACCATTCGGTCACACCGAGTTGCAACAACTGTATACAGTTTTGCATCTCGGTGCCACCGAGTTGTTCCACTCGTTCACACCGACAGGGTCGGGCTATATATAGTCACAGGCAAAATTTGGAAATTTCTCCGAACCCCTTCGCCCGCGCGATAGCCTGCTCTGCCAACTTGGTCTCCGGATCGTCTTCTCACTGCTAGCCGCCTCCAGTCGCTGGTCTCCCTCGCCGTCAACGGGAATTCTACCCCGCCGTTGCCGCCGTAGAGAGTCTCCGCCGAACTAGGGTATGGACTCGATCTTTGTGCTATTCCCCAATCCGATTCTTAGCACATTGTGATCATCATGATTCTTGCCACATTTGATAAACTTCTATCCAGTCAATGAACTCGTGGATTAGGTTTAATTCGAAAATTTTAGGGTTAGGTTTCCGCTGAAACCATCTTGGACCCACCGAGTTGAAAATCTCGGTCCCACCGATTTGGCTTATGCCATTGCACAAGTGAGACTCGGTCTGACCGAGAATTACTTATCGTTGTGACCGATTTTGGAACTCTGTGAAACCCTGGCAGTCTTGGTGCCACCGAACTGTGACTCGGTCTGACCGAGTTCACTAGTTTAGGTTCCAAAACTGCTTCGGTATCACCGAGTTTAGAAATCGGTAGATCCGAGATGCTTTCAGTGGGAAACTAAAACTAAGTTTTTGAATTATTCTTTTGCAAAAATCTCTGCATTTTGTGATGCTCATCCACTCTATCTCATCTATAACCTATTCACAGGGTCAGCAGTCAGAGTTTGCAACATGTCAGACCAAAGTGACAGCCAGAATTTGTCAGAGCAGCAAGTACAGATGAGTGAGGGCACTAGTCCCTCAAGTTCTTCAGATGATGGCAGCAGAAGTACTCCTAGTAATCTGCCTAAAGCTGCCACCAGACAGAGAAAGAAGAGAACCTCAGACTCGGAGGATGAGGATTATGTGGCAGAAGAGGAAGCAACTTCCAAGAGAGTTGAGCCAGCACAGGGCACAAAGCAAGGGCTAAAGATTAAAAGGCCAGCAGGCAGGCAGCCTATGTCAAAGGCCAGAGCTTCAACTGAGAAGCCCACTCCCATAGAGCCAGTTGCTGCTGAAGGCAAGAAAAGGAAAGAAAGGGTGAAGAAAACTGTTGCCAGAGTGCTTGGCAAGGCTTCCATCATGAAAGATGAGGAGGAAGAAGAAGAGGTAGCTGCACCAGCACCTAAGGCACCCAAGGTGATGGGTGATGCCATAAGATCAGGGGCAACAGCTTCCAAGGCCAAGCCAGCTCCAAAGCCAAAGCCAAAGAGAAATACAAGAAGCATCCCAGCTGCTGAGAAGAACAAGGCCCCAGTGCCAGACACTGCTGAAGAAGATGAGGAAGAGCAAGTACATAGAAAGCTCAAGCCCAAGATCCCAGACCACAACGATGCTCATCCTGTGGCTGAGGATATGAAGCTCAGGAGAGACTCAGGGCTGAGGAAGTGGAGAGAAGCAGATCCGTATGCTTCAAGGAGGAGGACTGCTGTTGACTACAGATTTCACACCAAGGAACAGCAGGACATCTATGAGACAGTGCTGCTTGATAAGAAGCCAATAGTCTGTGATATGAGATGGGTTGACTGGCAATACATCAAGGACAACGAAGAGTACTACCCTGGAGTGCAGGACAGCTTCAAGGCATGTGGAGTAGAGGACTTTGTTGGGCAGAAGCTCACAAAGTGGAACGAGGAACTCATCATGCAGTTCTACTCCACAGCCCATTTTTATCCAGATGGCAGGATTGTATGGATGTCAGAGGGTACGAGGTACCAGTCTACAGTTACTGAATGGGCTCAGTTGATTAATGCCCCAGAGGAGCAAGCAGATGACTTGGAAATTTATGCCAAGAAGAAGATGGACCACAACTCAATGTCAAACATGTACAAGGAGATTCCAAATGAAGCACTTGACACTTTCAAGTTTGGCTCAGTACACTATCTTCTGTCAGGGCTGCCAACCATAAATTGGATACTGAGGCACACCTTATTGCCTAAGTCTGGAGATCACAAGATGATCAGAGGCCATGCAATCAACTTGCTACATATCTTTGATGTGCCACAGAAGTTCAAGGTGATGAGCTTCATGGTAGAGACAATCAAGAGGACTGCAGCAGACCAGAAGAGGAGATGTGGGTATGCCCCACAAATTCAGGAGCTCATTAACTCCAAGATGGGCACGTGCATATACTTGTTGGACAAGGAACACTTGCCCATCCGTCCAGACTTTGAAGATAATCAAGTTGTCATGACTGAGAATGAACCATCTTCTGCACAAGCGCAAGCCAAGAAGGAGAAGGCAAGGAAGGAGAAAGCTGCCAAGATGCCAACTCAAGAGGAGGCATCTGAATATTTCCTAAAAACCAAACAAGAGCAGCTTGGTTACTTGATTGCATCCACCCTGCGGATTGAGCAAGGACTAGCCACCCTAACTCAGAACCAGGCAAGCTTAGAGAGGATCATGGAACAAAAGTTCTATGACTTGGATGTCAATGTGACAGAGATTCAGACTGCAGTGGAGCAGCTCCAAGATGACATGCAGGAGAGGAGAGGCAAGACTACAACTGATGCCTTTGCCAGAGTGCCACGAGGTCCGAGGTCGTCTACAGTGCCAGTTCCTGACACAACAGCAACCGCCTCAGCACCAGCTACAGCCTCAGTTCCACCAGCTCCAGCGTCCACTTCAGCCTCGACTCCGACCACGTCTATAGAAGGCTTTGTTCTTGGAGTTCTTCGGACTCCACCACCACCTGAAGATCAAGCCTGAGTGTCGACTTAGCACTATGCATTTTCTAGGAACTTTTTGGTAACTTGTTGCCAAAGGGGGAGAAAATGTATAGATCATAGGCTTCGAGAGAGAGAGAGTGTTGCTTTTATTCTCTCTTGTTTTATTTGGTGGTTTTTCGAACTTTGTTTGCTTTTGAGTGCTTGAGATACTATGTCATTGCTTGTGAGACATTGATGATCATGTGTTTGATCATAAGCTACACTTAATGTTTGCTTAATATTATTATCCTATCTATCTTATGTGATCATTCACTATTCTTGGTGATGGGTGCATGTATTTCATTATTATCATTTTAAGCGCTCCACTAAGATGTATGTGACATGGAAGAGTAACCCATGACTCTAACTCTTTGTGCATTTGCAGTCCAAAGCAAATTTTAAATATGCACAAATTTAGGGGGAGCTCTTGCTTGTCACATACTTCTCAAAGCGACGATATATTTCATGCCTATTATCATTTGTCGAAGCTTTGATCTATATGTTGTCATCAATTACCAAAAAGGGGGAGATTGAAAGTGCAACTATCCCTAGGTGGTTTTGGTAATTCATAACAACATATAGCTCATTGAGCTAATGCTATTCCAAGGTGATTATTTCAGGAAAGCTCAATGATTGGCATGGCATGGATGTGAAAGTGGAACCCTCAAAATGCTAAGGACAAAGGATTGGCTCAAGCTCAAAAGCTCAAGACTCTTCATTTTATATTTTAGTGATCCAAGATCACATTGAGTCTTTAGGAAAAGCCAATACTATCAAGGAGGGATGAGGTGTTGCTTAATGAGCCTCTTGCTTCATGTGCTTAGTGATATGCTCCAAAATCCTCAACTACTTTCCCATATCCACAAATGACCTAAACCCTAAGCCAAACTCGGTCATACCGATTCTTTCTATCCGGTGCCACCGAGTTTCACTTGTCATATGCCACTGCCAAACCCTAGCAATTCGGTTCTACCGATAAGGATCTCGGTCTCACCGAGATGGGATTGCAAACTCTCTGTTTCCCTTTCGTAACTTTTCGGTCTCACCGAAAGAGCGAATCGGTCCCACCGAGATTGCAATGTAAACTCTCTGTTTCCTTTTTGTAACTTTTCAGTCTCACCGAAAGAGCAAATAGGTCCCACCGAGTTTACCTGACCAACTCTCTGGTTAGCTTATTACCAAACTCGGTCTCACCGAGTTTGTGTAATCGGTCTCACTGAGATTACGTTATGCCCAAACCCTAACCATATCGGTCCTACCGAGTTGCATGTCAGTCCCACCGAAAATCTCTAACGGTCACTAGGTTTACCTTTTCGGTCCGACCGAGTTTGTTGATTCGGTCCCACCGAGATTGGTAAATTGTATGTAACGGTTGGATTTTGTGTGGAGGCTATATATACCCCTCCACCTCCTCTTCATTCGTGGAGAGAGCCATCAGAACGCATACACAATTCCAACTCATATGTTCTGAGAGAGAACCACCTACTCATGTGTTGAGACGAAGATATTCCATTCCTACCATATGAATCTTGATCTCTAGCCTTCCCCAAGTTGCTTTCCACTCAAATCTTCTTTCCTCCAAATCCAAATCCTGTGAGAGAGAGTTGAGTGTTGGGGAGACTATCATTTGAAGCACAAGAGCAAGGAGTTCATCATCAACACACCATTTGTTACTTCTTGGAGAGTGGTGTCTCCTACATTGGCTAGGTGTCACTTGGGAGCCTCCGGCAAGATTGTGGAGTTGAACCAAGGAGTTTGTAAGGGCAAGGAGATCGCCTACTTCGTGAAGATCAACCGCTAGTGAGGCAAGTCCTTCGTGGGCGATGGCCATGGTGGGATAGACAAGGTTGCTACTTCGTGGACCCTTCATGGGTGGAGCCCTCCGTGGACTCGCGCAACCGTTACCCTTCGTGGGTTGAAGTCTCCATGAACGTGGATGTAGGATAGCACCACCTATCCGAACCACGGGAAAAACATCCGTGTCTCCAATTGTGTTTGAATTCTCCAAACCCTTCCCTTTACATTCTTGCAAGTTGCATGCTTTACTTTCCGCTGCTAATATACTCTTTTCATGCTTGCTTGAATTGTGTGATGATTGCTTGACTTGTCCTAAAATAGCTAAAATCTGCCAAGAACTAAAATTGGGAAAAGGTTAAGTTTTTATTTGGTCAAGTAGTCTAATCACCCCCGCTCTAGACATACTTTCGATCCTACATGGGCGCCATTGGAGCAAGCAGTGGAGTGAGAAGGAGGAAGCAAGCAAGGAAGAGATGGGAAACCGGGGCTCCGCCCCCTCCCCATTTATAGCAAGAGAAGGCCAACCGGCGTCTCCCACAATCACAGGTAATGATGGTTTCCCTTGCATGTCGCAGGGACTTGTCAAGTCGTGCGGTCGCCGAAGCAGCCTGGGGAAGGGGAGACGCCCACGTCCAATCAACCGCCATGCATCAACCGAGGCCGCAGGCTTTTGGGGCCCATGGCGCTTCGAGCTTGACCCATGGCTTCGCCGCGAAGCCAAGCCCGCGTGCACCTTGGGCCTGGGGCTACTGTCGGTGTTCTAGGAACGGGGGTCCCTAGACTTGCTTGCCTGCGGCCCGCGGCGTGGCTGAGCCAGCAGGCCACACGACCCATCTTCACCAACAAAGCACCCCAAGACCCTCGCGAGGGGCCAAGCCTCGCGAGGCGGACGATGCAAGACCTCCTCTAGAGTGGCCTAGCTAGGCAGGCTCACGAGGAGCGGAGATATCAAGGCGAGGCAAACCTCACGAGGTTCTCGTGACGTGAGCCATGACGATCGACACCAGGCGGGCGTCAGCGTGCACAGCGTCCTTGTTTCCTCTTTGGTGCAAGGGGGGCAAGCGCAGCCGCGGAGTACCGAGGCGTCAAGCAAAGGTTACCATTTCGGTGCAACAAGACCAAGACCATGGACTGCGAGACAGAGGTCATCGTGGAGCCCAGAACAACGTCACCACTAGAACTTTGTGCAGGAGAAGACTACTTTTGTCAGGATTGCTTGAACTAGTTGCCCCCCTTCAAATTAGCCCGCCATTGTTGGATCCCTTCCCGCTCGATATATGGGAATGGGACCAGGGCCTCTATAAATAGGACTAGCCACCACAGTGGAAAAGAGAAGAAGAGAGAGGAGACGATCCCATCTTAGCTTGAGAGAGACCACCCCCCCACACACAAGCTCACCGAGCTTGAGAACGCCTCAACCTCGGGAGGCCGTTCTTCCCTTGTATTGTTCATCATCAGCCCAAGAGGCAATCCACCACCACCACACTGGAGTAGGGTATTACACCACAACGGTGGGCCAAACCAGTATAAACCCTGTGTCCTTCTCTGTTGTGAGTTCGTCGAGTTTGTCCACGAGATCCTAGAGAGCTAGGGCATAGATCGGTTGGAGGGACAAACTTCGCGCGCACCCCAGTGTTCGAACCTTAAGGGTTTACCGAGACCCCATACCCCGACATCACGGAAGCGTCACTTCCGAACTACGCCTAGCCCAAACTAGGGGCTGAGAGCAGGGAATTTTGGGTCCCACCCACCACCCACCTAATAGCAACTGTCGAGGAGCTAACCGACATGCTAGATTACACCTCCGAAGACATCGACGGTATGGACGACGATGCCGGAGCCGAACAAGGCCAAAACCCGCCCATCACCGGGCGTTGGACAGCCACTTCTACTTACGACATGTACATGGTGGATACGCCCGAAAAGAAGGACGGCGATGGCACTCAAGATCTGATTAAGGACAAGCGCGTCGAGGCGCCACCTAAGCACCGATGTCAGCGGCGCTGCTCATGATCCCATCATGAAAAGGATAGCAATACCAGCACCGGAGAGAACAACACTCCGGATGATGCCGAAGACCCCTTCGATCCTGCGTCCACACAGGATGAATGGGAGGAGGGACAGGTTAACCCCGATGAACTCGGTGATCGTGAGGATTTGGAAGATAGTAATTATCTACCGGCCTCCGAGGAGGACGTTATCCTCGGCAACGAAGATTTCATCATGCCAGAGGAACCCCTCAAACAAGAACGCTTCAAGCGACAACTTATTACCACTGCAACGAGCTTGAAAAAGAAATAGCAACAGCTTCAAGCCGAACAAGATAAACTCAATGATAGATGGACCAAGGTCCTGGCTGCCGAAGAATACATCCTTGAGCGTCCAACAAACCCAAAACGCAGGCTATTACCACAATTCGACGAACTAGACCGACCACCACGTGGACGGGACAAAACGTCTCATTATGCCGAATACCAGCCCGCGCCACCCCGCCGTAGAGACAAAGAGCCATAGGCTCCAGGTTACACATATGACTTACGTCAGGACCTAGATAAGAGAGCCAGCCATACCAGATCAATCAAGGGATCAAGGGGACGTGCTCCAACACGAGACAACGGCCATCAAGCCTGGCGTGACAAGCATCACCAAGTTCGGGTCGAGAACCGAATATGGACATCATCCAAACTCCGTCGCGATGTGTCCCGATATAGAGGCGTTGCACACCCCATGTACTTTACCGATGAGGTAATGCAGCACCAATTTCCAAAAGGGTTTAAACCCATAAACATCGAGGCATATGATAACCCACAAGTATAGGGGATCGCAATAGTTTTCGAGGGTAGAGTATTCAACCCAAATTTATTGATTCGACACAAGGGGAGCCAAAGAATATTCTCAAGTATTAGCAGCTGAGTTGTCAATTCAACCACACCTGGAAACTTAATATCTGCAGCAAAGTATTTAGTAGCAAAGTAATATGATAGTAGTGGTAACGATATCAAAAGGCAATGATAACAAAAGTAATGTTTTTGGTTTTTTGTAGTGATGATAGCAATAGCAATGGAAAAGTAAATAAGCGAAGAACAATATATGGAAAGCTCGTAGGCAATGGATCGGTGATAGAGAATTATGCCGGATGCGGTTCATCATGTAAGAGTCATAACCTAGGGTGACACAGAACTAGCTCCAATTCATCCATGTAATGTAGGCTTGTGTTCCGAATATAGTCATACATGCTTATGGAAAAGAACTTGCATGACATCATTTGTCCTACCCTCCCGTGGCAGCGGGGTCCTAGTGGAAACTAAGGGATATTAAGGCCTCCTTTTAATAGAGTACCGAACCAAAGCATTAACACATAGTGAATACATGAACTCCTGAAACTACGGTCATAACCGAAAGTGGTCCCGATTATTGTCACTTCGGGGTTGCCGGATCATAACACATAGTAGGTGACTATATACTTGCAAGACAGGATCAAGAACTCACATATATTCATGAAAACATAATAGGTTCATATCTGAAATCATGGCACTCAGGTCGTAGTGACAAGCATTAAGCATAGCAAAGTCATAGCAACATCAATCTCAGAACATAGTGGATACTAGGGATCAAACCCTAACAAAACTAACTTGATTACATGATAAATCTCATCCAACTCATCACCGTCCAGCAAGCCTACGATGGAATTACTCACGCACGGCGGTGAGCATCATGAAATTGGTGATGGGGGATGGTTGATGATGACGATGGCGACGAATTCCCCTCTCCGGAGCCCCGAACGGACTCCGGATCAGCCCTCTCGAGAGAGTTTAGGGCTTGGCGGCGGCTCCGTATCGTAAAACACGATGAATCTTTCTCCTTGATTTTTTTCTCTCCGAACACGAATATATAGAGTTAGAGTTGAGGTCGGAGGAGCTCCAGGGGGGCCACGAGGTAAGGGGGCGCGCCCCCACCCTTGTGGCTAGGGTATGGGCCCCCTGGCCTTGATCTTTTGCCAGTATTTTTTATTATTTCCAAAAAATACGCAGCATGGAGTTTCAGGTCATTCCGAGAACTATTGTTTCTGCACATAAATAACAACATGGCAATTCTACTGAAAACAACGTCAGTCCGGGTTAGTTCCATTCAAATCATGCAAGTTAGAGTCCAAAACAAGGGCAAAAGTGATTGGAAAAGTAGATACGACGGAGATGTATCAACTCCCCCAAGCTTAAACCTTTGCTTGTCCTCAAGCAATTCAGTTGAGAAACTGAAAGTGATAAAGAAAAACTTTTACAAACTCTGTTTGCTCTTGTTGTTGTAAATATGTAAAGCCAGCATTCAAGTTTTCAGCAAAGATTATGAGCTAACCATATTCACAATAACTCTCATGTCTCATGTTTACTCATATCAATGGCATAGTCAACTAGCGAGCAATAATAATAAATCTTGGATGACAAAACTTTCTCAAAACAATCATAATATGATATAATAAGATGGTATCTCGCTAGCCCTTTCTAAGACCGCAAAACATAAATGCAGAGCACCTTTAAAGATCAAGGACTGACTAGACATTGTAATTCATGGTAAAAGAGATCCAGTCAAGTCATACTCAATGTAAACTAACAGTAATGAACGCAAATGACAGTGGTGCTCTCCAACTGGTGCTTTTTAATAAGAGGATGATGACTCAACATGAAAGTAAATAGATAGGCCCTTCATAGAGGGAAGCAGGGATTTGTAGAGGTGCCAAAGCTCGGTTTTGAAATAGAGATGAATAATATTTTGAGTGGTATACTTTCATTGTCAACATAACAACCAAGAGATGGCGATATCTTCCATGCTACACACATTATAGGCGGTTCCCAAACAAAATGGTAAAGTTTATACTCCCCGTCCACCAACAAGCATCAATCCATGGCTTGCTCAAAACAACAAGTGCCTCGAACTAACAAGAGTCCCATGGGGAGTTTTGTTTGCAATTATTTTGATTTAGTTTGCATAAAGCATGGGACTAGGCATCCCGGTGACTAGCCATTTTCTCGTGAGTGAGGAGCGGAGTCCACTCCTCTTGAGAATAACCCGCCTAACATGGAAGATACGGACAACCCTAGTTGATACATGAGCTATTCGAGCATACAAAACAGAATGTTTATTTGAAGTTTTAGAGTTTGGCACATACAAATTTACTTGGAACGGCAGGTAGATACCGTATATAGGTAGGTATGGTGGACTCATATGGAATGACTTCGGAGTTTATGGAGATGGATGCACAAGTAGTATTCCCTCTTAGTACAGGTGAAGGCTAGAAAAAGACTGGGAAGCGACCAGCTAGAGAGCGACAACAGTCATGAACAGGCATTAAAATTAATCAACACCGAATGCAAGCATGAGTAGGATATAATGCACCATGAACATAAATATCATAGAGGCTATGTTGATTTTGTTTCAATTACATGTGTGAACATGTGCCAAGTCAAGCAACTCGAATCATTCAAAAGAGGATACCACCCTATCATACCACATCACAACCATTTTAATAGCATGTTGGCACGCAAGGTAAACCGTTATAAGCTCCTAGCTAATTAAGCATGGCAGAAGAAACTATGATCTCTGGTTGTCATTGCAAACATGTTTATTCATAATAGGCTGAATCAGGAATGATGAACTAATCATATTTACAAAAACAAGAGAGGTCGAGTTCATACGAGCTTTTCTCATCTTAATAAGTTCATCATATAATCATCATTATTGCCTTTCACTTGCACGACTGAACGATGTGGATAATAATAATAGTGCACGTGCATTGGACTAAGCTGGAATGTGCAAGCATTCAATAAACAGGAGAAGACAAGGCAGTATGGGCTCTTTTGTCAGATCAACAATAATGCATATAAGAGCCACTTCAACAATTTAATTATGGTCTTCTCCTATCGACCCCCAAAGAAACAAAAGAAATAAAACTATTTACACGGGAAAGCTCCCAACAAGCAAAAGAAGAACATGAATTCTTTTTGGGTTTTCTTTTTAATTACTACTACAAGCATAGAAATTAAAGCTAGCTAAAAGCTACAACTAATTTTTTTGGTTTTTCTTAAGTTTTATCAAACTCACAAGAAGAAAGCATAAAAAAGAAATAAACTAGCATGGATATTACAATGAAAAAGTATGAGCACCGACAACTAGCAATGAGTGTGTAAACATGAATGTAATGTCGGTGGGAAATACGTACTCCACCAAGCTTAGGCCTTTGGCCTAAGTTGGTCTATGGCCACGGCTGGCCTGGCAGATATCCAAAGTAATAGTTGGGGTCGTACTGCGAAGAAGAAGACTCTGATTGCCACTGGTTGGCAATCATCTCCGGATCCCACTGGTAATTAGACTATCGTGGAGGATCAAATTGTGGTTCCAACTCTGGCTCTGTGGCTGATGTAGGGTTCGGGTAGGCGTGAATAGCCTCCGGCGAGACGAGGTACTGGCCTGTAGATAAATCAAACAAGGAAGGAGAAGGCAAGGTGATAGTCTCAGGATGATATTTATCAAAGAACAATTTGTATTTAAGCTCCTCTTCCCTATTCTTTACAATAAAATCATGCGCTACCATACTCTTATAATCTAAATAAACAGTAGGTAGCAATTTTTCTTCTTTTTCATAGTGCCTAATAGGTATGTTATAGTATGCAGCAAGGCGTGAAGCATAGATACCTCCAAAGATGGGGCCCTTTGTACGGTTCAAACTTCACCATTTAGCAATAATACCGCCCATACTAACAGAGTCATCACGGAATAAACCATGGAACAAAAAAAATATCAGGAACACTAAGTTTTCCACAGTTTCTGCGACCAATTAAGCAATGACTAGAAAATATTTCAAAGTAGCGTAAAACAGGAAAATGTATGCTAGTGATTCTTGCATCGGAAACTTTCCTAGTTTCCCCTACAGTGATAGTGTCAATAAACCCGTCCACATCTCTACGATGTGGTTCCTCTAAGCTACCCACGAAAGGTATTTTGCAAACCCTACAAAATTCATATACTGACATCTTCTTAACCACATCATATAAATGAAACTCTACTGAAGGAGGTGATTCCCTAGGATAATAGTAGAAGTTTTGCACAAAAGTATTGGTGGGTAAGAGATACTGTTCGCGTTGGTCACGGAGGAAGTCGGTGAGGCCTGCATTCTTAGACAATTCATAAAAATCATCATAAATCCCGGCTGCTCTCAAGAAATCATCGAAAGGCCATTCACACGGCCAAACCTCCGCGGTGCGAGGCAGATTATATTTGGGCCTCTCTGCTTCTTCATTTTGCTTTTCCTTCGATCTTCGGCTCCATGAGCCCCTCAAAAATCTCTTCATTATTTTCTGAAAAATTCTGAATTTTTTATTAAATTCAAATAAAAGTAAACCAAACTAAACAAAATTGATAGCAACTACTCCTAGAAGTGCCTAGAACCTGTATCATGCATTAGAACTACTTGGAACCATATAAATTTGACATGCAAGCTCAAGAACATGGTCACCTAGGCAGCACAAATTTGCAATGAATAAAGCACTAGAACAAAAACTAATTGGGCCAATGGAGAAGTCACATACCAAGGAACAATCCCCCAAAGTAGTTTTGTGAGAGGTGCTTTGAGCAAGGAGATCGAAAATCGCAGCAAAATGAGCTAGAACTCGTTCTTGAGCTGGATAATGGTGTTTGTGGGAGGAAGAAGGAGTGTGTGGGTGCAGGAATAAGTGGATGAGGGCCACCATGGGCCCACGAGGCAGGGGGTGCGCCCTCCACCCTCGTGGCCACGTGGATGCCCCCTGCTGTGTTCTCAGCGCCAAATATTCTCAAATATTCCAGAAAAAATCATATTTAAATTTCAGGGCATTTGGAGAACATTTATTTTCGAGGTATTTTTATATTACACGGATAATCAGAAAATAGACAGAAATTACTATTTTTTCTTTATTTAATATAAGTAACAGAAAGTAAAAAGAGGGTACAGAGAGTTGTGTTTTCTAAATTCATCCATCTCATGATCATCAAAAGGAATCCATTAACAAGGTTGATCAAGTCTTGTTAACAAACTCATTGCGAATAACATGGAACCGAAGAATTTTCGAATAACACTAGGTTACCTCAACGGAGATATGCACATCCCGAATAATAAGAATATCATATTTCTTCTTGACAGTAGGAAGAGGAAATTTAAAACCTCCAAAAATAATCGATGGAATTTGTCCAATAGAATTGATACTGTGAAGTTGAGGTTGTTTCCTCGGAAAGTGTACCTTATGCTCATTACCATTAACATGAAAAGTGACATTGCCTTTGTCGCAATCAATAACAGCCCCTGCAGTCTTCAAAAAGGGTCTTCCAAGAATAATAGACATACTATTGTCCTCGGGAATATCAAGAATAACAAAGTCCATTAAAATAGTAACATTTACAACCACAACAGGCACATCCTCACAAATACCGATAGGTATAGCAGTTGATTTATCAGCCATTTGCAAAGATATTTCAGTAGGTGTCAACTTATTCAGATCAAGTCTACGATATAAAGAGAGAGGAATAACACTAACACCGGCTCCAAGATCACATAAAGCAGTTTTAACATAGTTTCTTTTAATGGAGCATGGTATAGTGGGTACTCCTGGATCTCCAAGTTTCTTTGGTATTCCACCCTTAAAAGTACAATTAGCAAGCATGGTGGAAATTTCAGCTTACGGTATCTTTCTTTTATTAGTAACAATATCTTTCATCCACTTAGCATAAGGATTCATTTTAAGCATATCAGTTAATCGCATACGCAAAAAGATAGGTCTAATCATTTCAGCAAAGCGCTCAAAATCCTCATCATCCTTTTTCTTGGATGGTTTGGGAGGAAAAGGCATGGATTTTTGAACCCATGGTTCTCTTTCTTTACCATGTTTCCTAGCAACAAAGTCTCTCTTATCATAACGTTGATTCTTTGATTGTGGGTTATCAAGATCAACAGCAGGTTCAATTTCTATATCATTATCACTTCTAGGTTGAGCAACAACATGAACATTATCATTAACATTATCACTAGTTTTAGGTTCATTACCAGATTGTGGTTCAGCATCGGAAATAGAAATATCATTTGGATTCTCAGGTGTTTCAACAATAGGTTCACTAGAAGCATGGAAAGTCCTAGCCTTCTTCTTTTCTTCCTTTTAGAAGGACTAGGTGCATCTATATTATTTGTCTGAGAATCTTGCTCAATTCTCTTAGGGTGGCCTTCAGGATACAAAGGTTCCCGAGTCATTTTACCAGTTCTAGTAGCCACTCTAACAGAAAAATCATTATTCTTACTATTCAATTCATTGAGCAAATAATTTTGAGCGTTAAGTACTTGTTCTCTTCTTGAGTGGTAACCATAGAAGCATGTTTAATAAGTTTAAGTTCACCTTTGACATTAGCCATATAATCACCCAAGTGTTCAAGCATATCAGCACTGCGTTTTAATTCTCTACCAAAATAAGCATTGAAGTCTTCTTGCTTAACCATAAATTTATCAAACTCATCTAAGCATGGGCTAGCAAACTTAGTAAATGGGATTTTAGCTTTATCATATCTATAGAGAGAATTTACCTTTACTACCTGTGTCGGGTTATCAAGACCATGTGTTTCTTCAATAGGTGATGGATTAAAACCATATATTTCTTCTGTAGGCGGTAAATTAAGACCATGTATTTCTTCAATAGGAGGTAAATTCTTAACATCTTGAGCTTTAATACCCTTTTCTTTCATGGATTTCTTTGCCCTCTTCCATATCTTCAGGACTGAGAAATAGAACACCCCTTTTCTTCGGAGTTGGTTTAGGAATAGGCTCAGGAGTTGGCTCAGGAAGTGTCCAATTATTTTCATTTGTCAACATATTATTCAATAGAATTTCAGCTTCATCCGGTGTTCTTTCCCTAAAAACAGAACCAACACAACTATCCAGGTAATCTCTGGAAGGATCGGTTAGTCCATTATAAAAGATATCAAGTATTTTTTTTCTTAAGAGGATGATCTGTCGGGGGACTAATCCACGAGCACCTATGGGACCGGCGGACTGAGTCCTTTTCGGTTCGGCGGGGGCGAGGGTCGCACGAAGAGCGGATCGAGGCGAAGCACACGAGCGGTTTACCCAGGTTCGGGCCGCACGGATGCGTAAAACCCTACTCCTGCTTTGTGGTTTGTATTGAGTTCTTGCTCGGGAGTGCGGAGTGCTACAGTACACCCCAGCAGCTAATGAGACCGAGCTTGAGAGTTCTCTTCCTCCCTCTACGTTGCGCATGGGCCTCCTTTTATATGCTCAAGGGGTCACTGACAGGTGGCAACATAGACAAGGGTAAAAATGGAAAGGTGTTGCGGTAGGTACAGCTACCTGCTACAGTGTATCATACCTAACCCTGATGGCAGGGGACAAGGGCATTAAATGCCCATCTGCGTCGCCTAAATAGTGCAAAAGGGACCGTCAGGGACGCCACCGCTCGCCACGATGGCAATCTTGTCAGCGCCGCTTGCCACCGCGCGCCGTTGGCTGCACAGCCTCCCGCCACGTACGCCTGGAAGGGTCCCAGAGCGACACGTTGGTGGATGTGCTGGAGCGCGGGCACAGAGTGGTGGCTTGCCGCGGCAAGCGCCTTGCCGCGGTCGTCGTCTTGTCGCGTCCGGGAGCTTGTCGCTCACCGGGCCTTGCCGGGACGCGTGGCGCGTCGCGGCAAGTTCCTTGAGATGCCTTGTTTGGCCTTCCCGGCAAGCTCCTCTTGCCGGGGTCTTGTCTCCTTGGCTTGGATACTTTGTCCTTGAATGGCTCCAAAGGAACCACGGAGGACCATGGCGGTCACCCGGCAAGCCTTGCCGCGGGATGCTGCGACTGCCCGTGCACAAGTTCGGGATACTAGGGTACCCCTACTCTAGTACACCGACAGGAGCCCCCGGGCCTGGGCCATACACGGTGCCGAGCGCTGTTGGGCCAGGCCCAAAACAGGGCACAGGCACGCGCGGCCTGGGTTATGCCGTATCTCTCCCCGTATCCACCGCGCCCTCCCCGAACGGCACGCGTTGAATGCGGCGCCGTGGGAGAGATCGTGGGTGGTTTCTTTATTCGGAAAGGCGGAACGTCCGCCCCCTCCCTCTTTATAAGCATGGGAAACAGGGGTAGTTCGCCCATTCGCCGGTTGCTACTCCAATCTCGGAAATCTCCGCCGCTCCCTCGTCTTCCCAAAGCTGAAAGAGAGTAGCGCCCCGCCCCCCATCGCCACCAGCACCACCAACGCCGTCGACCTTCTCCACCACTTCCGCCATGGCTCCGAGAGCTGACAAAGGGAAGGTTGTGAAGTCGACCGAGGTGCAGCGGCTTGCGGCGCTGCGAAAGGAGCAAGCAATCTTCCCCCCCAAGCTCGCCGCGAGGGAGCTGAGGGAGAATTACTACCTCTTCTGGTCGACGGAGACGCGAGCGCATCCGTGCACGAAGGTACTTCCAGCCGCCGCTTGGAATATGGCTCCAAACGGATATCCTTTCTTCGCCTTGTTCTTCTACTGCGGGCTCTGCCCCCCCCTTCTCTGAGTTTTTCTGCGATATTATGAACACCTACGGGTTCTGCCTCCTTGAGTTCACCCCCAATGCTGTTCTGACCATAGCAGTTTTCGCACATCTTTGCGAAAACTTTGTCGGAGTCTATCCCAATGTAGCCCTTTTTCGCCACTTCTTTATGCCCCGAGTAGAGAGAGGAGAGCCTTTATCCGGTGGAATCGCCTGGATCTCGAGGGCCGGCAAGAAGGACACTTATCTGGAGGGAGAGTTCCGCGGCAAGTGGGAGGAATGGAGAGCAGACTGGTGCTGGATTGTCGAGGAGAACCCGCAGCCGTTTACCGCCCGGCGCCAAGCCCCAGTAGCACGCGGCAGCGATTGGAGTGACGTGGCCCTGGAAGACGATAGGCTGAAGATTGCCGTCACCCGGATCCAACGCCTCAGGCTTGCCGGGCTCACTGTAGGCGCTGTTGGCGCAGATTTTCTTCGCTGCCGCATCGCCCCCTTGCAGGAACGGAGGAGACCCGCCTGGGAGTTCAAGAATGCGGCGGATATCATGAGGCTGCGTCTGGGCCTCAACTTCAACTTCACTGTTCTGGAGCTTAACGCGATGCTCCAGGAGCTGTTCAAGTACGACCCTCAACATCCCGAAGTGTTCAGGTTGCTGAAGGATGTCGTTCCGCTGTGCAACAACTCTGCGCTCGACCGCATCCGTGCAATGATGCCGCTGTGCGATTCGCATGGAATTGTCGCAACTTGGCAAGAGCCTGCAGACGACGTCGTGCAGCAGTTCTTTGACGGCTTGGTAGAAGTGCTGGTCCGCTCCGACGAAAAGAATAGCCTCACCCGCGACACCACCGATGCGGAGATGACACGCATCGCCACCAGGCAGGAAGAGGCGGCGGCAGCCGCAGCCGCGGGCGAATTTGGATTCACCGTGGAGGAGGCAGAGGCAGCAGAGGCGGCAAGCCGTGGCGAGCGAGAGGAGCTCGTCGGCGAGAAAGAGCTTGCCGAGCATGACGTCGAGTCGAGCGAGCCCGCCGAGGATACGAGTGGCTCGCTGAAGATCAACTCCTCTTCCTCCTCATCTTCAGGCAGCTCGCCGCAAGCAGAGCCTCCATCCCCACCAAGAAGGCATCTCCGCAAGGCCGGGGACGTAGCGGAGCGGTAGACGAGTCAACAGCCGCCGCGCCGCGCGACACGCTCCACCGCGGCAAGTACTGTTGCCGCGGGAGCACCTCACGCTGCTGCGGCAACTGGAGCGGGGTCTTGCCGGACCACCACTTCTGCTCCTACTGCTTATCACGCCGCGGCGGCAGCCGGAGCGGGGTCGTCTCAGACCACCGCCACTGTTCCCGCCAAGCGGCCAAGGGAAACTACTCCTCCGCCTTCTCACGCCGGACGTGAGCTGGACTTCGATTTCTCCGCGTTCAGCTCCGACGAGGAAGAAGAAGAGTAAGATTCTCTTGTTGTACTTGTAGTTCTTTAATTCTTGCTGTTTTGTCTTGTATCTCATTTGCTTTACTCTGAACTTATTCCTTTTTAGGACTCTGGCCCAGAGAGCAGCGAAGAGAGCCAAGGTCCCGGTGATTGTCATCGAGGACGAACCCACCTTGCCGGACCCGGCAACTGTTCTCCAGAGCAGCCCCCAGCGTAAGTATATGGTTCGCTTTCCGCTGTTAGGCGCGCTTGGATACTCTTTCTTTGCTGACATCTGACTGTTGGTTTGTGTAGGAGCAGAGCAGCCCCACCAGGAGCGCCCGGAGGCCGCCCCCGAAATGCCAAGGGAGAGTCCTCCGGCAAGGGAGAGTTCTCCGGCAAGGGACAGCACCGGCGTCCCCCCGGCGGCGGAGACTACGACTGCCGAACCCAGTACAGGTAATCTTCTCTTCAAAGCTTCCCTTTGGTTCTTCTTCTTTTTGGGTATTTGCTTGACTTTTCTCACTTTTCCGGCCATCAGACCCATCTGCTACGGAGCCGAAGGAGACCGAGGTTGCTGCCGACGACGCCGCTGCCACTGAAGAAGCAGCCGGCGCTGATGATCCCGCCGGCGACGAGGCCGCCAAAGCTGCCGCCGCAGCAGCTGGCGAGGGGTCTGGCGATCACACTGACGGCCCTGAGGCTGCAGGAGCGCTAGGCGCTACGTCGACCGCCGACCCGTCCGCCGCTGCCGTAGAGCCAGGCTCCGAAGAGCCCCAGCCAGGCGTCTACTTGAAGGCCGGCGATGGCGTCTTCATCAACCTCCCCTGGGTGTCAAGCTCCAGGGCGCCGGTCGAGGGAGAGAGCTTTGATGGAGAGGTGCTCGCCTCCGCTGGGTTGACGCTAGTTGATGCGCCAAGCAGCAGCAGCGGCGAGCCTGAGGAGGAGCGGCTGCTGCGAAAGCTGTTGTCGCTCTACCGCGCGCGGCAAGCCAAGCTGGAATCCCGCGAGGCGCTTGTCGCGAAGGCGGGAGCGGACATCGAGAAGCGTGCGGAGGAGCTTTGGGGTCTCAACCAGGAAGCTCTCCGGTCCCTGGCAGAGGAGCGGGAGCAACTCACCGGAGAGCAGAAGGCCTTCCTCCTCGAGAAGGCCGAAGTTGAAGAGCAACAGCGGCTTGCCGCTGAAAAGCTGTCTGCGTAGGAGGGCGAGCTGGTGCAGCGGAAGGTCAACCTTGACGCCCACGAGGAGGAGCTTGCCGCGCGCGTGCAAAAATTCGGCGGAGCCCTTAAGCAAGCAGAGGATGCTGCCGCAATTGCCGAGGCCGCCAAGAAGGAGCTGGAGACAAAGGTGGCGCAGCTGGAGGCCGATCTCAAGGCGAGTGGTGAAGAGCTTGCCGCGCTCAAGCGTGAGCAGGAGAAGGACACCCACAGCAACTCAGAGCTGCAGGTTCGTCTCGCCGAGAAGGGCAAGGAGCTTAGCGCCGCCAAGGACTCCAACGCAGATCTTGAGTTGAAGCTGACCACTTTGACCAAGACGCTAGACGGCGCCAGGGAGCAGGAGGTGGCCTTGAAGGAGGAGATCAAAGCCGACAAGGCGCTGCTGGCGAGTGCTGCCGCCGCCCAGAATGCTTTTAGGGAGAACGTGGAGCACTGGACGGAGGGTCTCGTGAATGCTGCCGCAGATATCGATAGGGAGCTGGCGCAGCTGGGGTGGAGGATCTCGGGTATCCCTCTGATGAGAACCTCCAACCCAGCGCCAAGCTCAACTTGTTCTTCAAAGGCGTGGCGACGGCCCTCCAGCGGCTCCGGGAGAAGATCCCAAAGCAGCTGGCCGACGAGTCACGCAAGATCTGCGCGGGAGCTCTTCAAAGGGTGTTGGTGAAGGTGGCCTTCCGCAACCCGGGCCTCAACCTCACCAACGACCTCAAGACCCTGCCGCCGGATGCTGATCTGGAGGCGCTCAAGACCCTTGTCGCACCCATTGTGGACAAGGTGAGCGGGATCAAGAGGATTGAGGGCGATCGCGTAGACTAGGCCGCCCGTTTTCTTCTTTTCTTGTCGCTGCTGGTCATGTTATGAGAACAATCTGTTAGAGCCGCGACAAGCTACCTTGTAATATAACGCTATTCCGGGTAATGATTGCAATGTTATTCCCTTTAGTTGATTCCTCCCTTTGTATGCTTTTGCCCTACGCTTTTAGGGAACTTGCCGGTGCAGGCACCTTAGCCGCAAGCGCGGAGTGCGGGACGTCAGCAGCCTGCTGGCGGTGCCGCTACCGACAAGAAACCTTGTCGCAACTAGTCGTAGCTCACTTAAGTTGTTGAGCGGACTCGAAACAAAGTAAGGGCGCAACTAGCTACGAGTTGGTTCCTCCGCGCACAGGTTTTCCATACAAAGTGTATTCGTTCAAGGGAGATAACTTAAAAAATTTAAAAATCTGATTGCTCAAACTTTGGCAACTTAGCTTTTCTGTTGTTTGCTTCCCCGTAAGGCGAAACTTTCTTGAATGATGCCTGGTCCATACCATTATCTTATCCTCCCCCCCCCCGGCAAACTTGTGGGCGAGGGAACCTTCCTTTCCTTGAGAAAAAAGAAAGAGGAGAAAATAAAGATATGGAGCCTTACGGCTCGTTATTGCTTATCGGGGAGTAGGTGCTGCACAAAGTGTCAGATCACATATGCAAAAAATAGAAAGAATGAAATTGACAAGATGTGCGGAGCACATGAGCTTTACTTATGCACGGGGGCTGCGCCCGGCTTTGTACAAGGGATTATATGCAACAGCGGCAAGACTTGTACAAAAGGTGGTTGCCGGAACAGGTTCCGGCAACCGCGCCTTACGGGTAAAACTTACAAAGATGCTCAATGTTCCAGGAATTGCTCACCGGAATGCTATCTTCGGTCTCAAGGAGGACAACGCCAGGCCTAGTGACTCGTTTCACCCGGTAAGGGCCTTCCCACTTCGGCGTCAACTTGTTGGAATTCTTGGCGGACTGAACACGCCGAAGAACAAGGTCGCCTTCCTCGAAACTTCTGGCGTTAACTTTGCGGCTATGGTAGCGGCGCAAAGCTTGCTGGTAGCGAGCAGCTCGTACAGCAGCCTGAAGACGGTCTTCCTCAAGGAGTAGCACGTCATCTTGTCGCAGCTTCTCTTGCTCAAGATCATCATAAGCAAGCACTCGAGGTGACCCGTATACGAGTTCCGTGGGGAGAACTGCCTCTGCTCCATAGACTAGAGCGAAAGGTGTCCGGCCAGTGGCTCGATTTGGCGTCGTCCTGATCGACCAAAGAACCACTGGCAGCTCCTCGATCCAGTTTCTTCCGCACTTGTGCAGCCTGTCGAATGTTCTGGTCTTGAGCCCACGCACCACTTCAGCATTTGTCCTCTCCGCTTGACCGTTGCTTCTCGGGTGAGCAACAGAAGCGAAGCAGACCTTGGCGCCAAGATCTTGGACGTACTGCATGAAGGTGCGGCTCGTGAATTGCATACCGTTGTCGGTGATTATCCTGTTAGGGATCCCGAAGCGGCAAACAATCGACCTGAAGAACTTTACTGCTGACTGTGCTGTCACCTTCCTCACTGCTTCCACTTCTGGCCACTTTGTGAACTTGTCGATTGCAACGTACAAGTACTCAAAGCCCCCGACTGCTCGGGGAAAGGAGCCGAGGATGTCGTGCCCCCAGACCAAAAATGGCCAGGATAAAGGGATCGTCTGGAGAGCTTGAGCTGGTTGGTGTATCTGCTTGGAATGGAACTGGCACGCTTCACACTTGGTTACTTGCGCAGTTGCATCCTGGAGGGCTGTAGGCCAAAAGAAACCTTGCCGGAATGCTTTTCCGGCAAGTGCTCTTGCGCCAATGTGGTGACCACATATGCCTCCATGTATCTCTGCCAACAGCTTTTGTCCGTCTTCCCGGTGAATACACTTCAATTTCACACCGTTGAGTCTTCTTCTGTACAGTGTGTTGTCGATAAACTGGTACATACTTGACTGCCAGGCTACTCTTTCTGCTTCTTCTTGCTCTTCGGGAAGTTCTCCTGTCTGGAGGAAACGGACAATCTGCTGTGTCCATGCTGGAGCTTGTGGCTCGACAACAAGGACTAAAGGCAAATCTGCTGTTGCGGGAACATCCGCTTCTACGGCGAGAACCTGCGGCTCTGTCGGAGCTTGACGTTCCCCGGCAAGCTTGCCGGAGCAAAACTTGTCGAGAGCTTCTGCTTCAACGGAACAGACCCTAGGGCTTGCCGGAGCAGACTGCTCCTCAGCGCTCTTGGCGTTGATCTTGGGGACCTTCTTGGCGGCAGCTTTGGGAAGCTTTGCCAGAAAATAGTCACCAGAAATCAACTTCCTGTTCTTGCTCTGTCCAGTTGATGGAGTTACAGACGGTTGAGTCAGCTTGAGCACAAAGATCCCTGGTTCCACAGGTAACTTAAGTGCGGCGCACTTTGATAGGCCATCGGCAATAGCGTTCTGAGCTCTCGGAACATGCTCCATCTGTAGGCCGTCAAAGTGCTCTTCTAGCTTTCTCACTTCGTCGACGTAGGCTTCCATCAACGGACTCTGATATCTCTTGTTCACTTGGAGGACGACAAGCTGCGAGTCACCCCTGACAATGAGCTTCTTGATCCTAAGGTCTGCCGCGATCCAGAGACCGGCAAGCAAGCCTTCATACTCTGCAGTATTGTTTGTTGCTTGCTCCTTGGGAAGTGCATCTGGACTACGTACTTGAGGTGCTCTCCGGTGGGTGCGACAAGCAGCACGCCAGCGCCGGCGCCTTGCAGCGAAAAGGCACCATCAAAGTACATCAGCCACTCTTTGCTTGCTTCCTCGACGGGGATGCTCGTTTCTGGAATTTCTTCATTTGGTGTTGGCGTCCATTCTGCTACGAATTCTGCCAATGCTCTGCTTTGGATAGTTGAAGTACTCTCAAACTTGAGGCCAAAGCTTGACAGTTCCAGTGCCCACTCAACAATCCTGCCTGTCGCTTCTGGATTCTGTAGTATCCTCTTCAGCGGAAAACGAGTGACAACTGTGATCTCATGGCGCAGCTTTCTCGAGGCCATGAGAAGGCCGAAAAGCAATTTCTGCACGCCAGAGTACCTTGACCTAGCCCCCTGCAGAAGGGAACTGACAAAGTAAACTGGGCGCTGTACCATTCTCTTCCGTATCTCCTCGCGCGTCTGCGCAGATCCATCCTTGTTGGGACCAGAGCTTGTCGGGGAAGCCCCCTGCTTGTCGCTGGATGCGCCTGCCGTGGTTGCTGGCTCGTCATCTGCCTCCCTCTCTGCTACTAACGCAGCACTAACCACTTGATTGGTTGCCGCTATATACAGCAGCAACTTCTCTTGTGGCTTAGGTGCGACAAGTGTTGGAGTGTAGGACAGGTATCTCTTCAAGTCTTGCAGCGCAGCCTCCGCTTCCGGAGTCCATTTCATTGGACCTGCCTTTTTCAATATTTTGAAAAACGGCAGGGTGCGCTTAGTAGACCTAGAGATAAACCTGCTGAGAGCAGCCACACAACCAGCAAGCCTTTGTACATCCTTGACGCGCTTTGGTGCTTCAATCCGCTCAATGGCCTTGATCTTGTCGGGATTGGCTTCGATTCCCCGCTGAGACACGAAGAACCCGAGAAGCTTGCCGGAGGGGACTCCAAACACACACTTCTCGGGGTTGAGCTTGAGGCTGATCTTGCGAAGATTTGCAAAGGTCTCGTCTAAATCTTGAATCAGAGTTGCCTTGTCCTTGCTCTTGACCACTATGTCATCCATGTAGGCTTCCACATTTCTGTGTATTTGTGGCTCAAGAGCGTCATGGACTACCCTTGCAAATGTTGAACCAGCATTTTGTAAACCGAAAGGCATCCGTATGAAACAGTACGTGCCACATGGAGTGATGAATGCGGTCTTCTCCTCATCCTCTTCTGCCATGAAGATCTGATGGTATCCTGAGTATGCGTCAAGAAATGAAAGCAAGTCACATCCGGCCATGGAGTCAACAATCTAGTCAATGCACGGCAAAGGAAATGGGTCTTTGGGACAAGCTTTGTTAACATCGGTAAAGTCGATACAAAGTCTCCATTTCCCGTTCGCCTTGCGCACGACTACAGGATTGGCCAACCACGTAGGATGGAGCACTCCTCTGACAAGGCCTGCTGCTTCCAACTTCTTGATCTCTTCTGTGATGAATTCTTGGCGCTCCACTGCTTGCTTCCTGACCTTCTGCTTGACGGGCTGCGCATGAGGACAAACGGCAAGATGGTGCTCAATTACTTTCCTGGGAACACCGGGGATGTCAGACGGTTGCCATGCAAACACGTCGACGTTCGCCCGCAGGAAAGCAATGAGCGCGCTTTCCTATTTAGGGTCGAGAGTGGCACTGATGGTGAAGGTACCACCAGTGCCGTCCTCCTTGGCGGACACCTTCTTGGTCTCTGTCGGAGCTGCCATTGTCTTCTTACACTTGCCGGTGGAGCTCGATGGTGCGTCCTCGACGGCAGCGCAGCACTCCGAAGAGGTGCGCTTGCCGGAGTGGGCATCAGAACTCTTGCCGGACTTGGTCTTCTTCTTCCCCCCGGGAGCTTCAACGGCAGGTGACTTGCGATCTGTTGCGGCTACCGCTTCCCGGTAGATCTTGTCAGCGCAGATAAGAGCATCCTTCTTGTCGCCAGGGACAGAGATGACGCTTATCGGGCCTGGCATCTTCAGCATGTTGTATGCGTAGTGAGAGGCTGCCATGAACTTGGCGAGTGCTGGACGGCCGAGTATCCCATTGTAAGGCAATGGAAAATCGGCAACATCAAAAGTGACCCTCTCAGTCCTGAAGTTCACCTCGCTGCCAAATGTTACTGGCAACGTGACCTTCCCCTTCAGCTTTCTCCTTCCCGGGTGGATTCCTTGGAATGTGCCAGTCTCTTCAAGCTCGCTGTCAGGGATCTGGAGTTTCTGGAGTACAGCGGAGGAGATCAGGTTCAAGCCGGCCCCGCCGTCAACTAGCATCTTGGTGACCTTGAGGTTGTGGATAGTTGGTGAAACCAACATCGGCAAGCACCAGACCGCAGTTGTGCGATCAGGGTGGTCCTCAATATCAAAGATGATTGGCGTGCTGGACCATTTCAGAAGCTTGCGTGACTCGACAGGTGGTTCCACCGCATTGACTTCCCGCACCCACTGCTTGAGTTGGCGGTGCGAAGTATGCAGAGAAGCACCGCCGTCAACGCACAAGACCTCTGTGGCTTTTTGGAACTCCTGCTCACTGGTCTCGACACCATCCATGTCTTTGTCGTCGTCGTCATCTTCATCCTTGTCGCGGCCGCAGGGAGGTCTGTCTCCTTGCCGCTGCTTGGCCTTGCCGCGGCGTCCTCCCCGGCCAGCGCGCTTCTTGCTGGATTCTCCAGCGCCTCCTTGGGCCCTCTCCTTGTCGCGTCGCTCGTATTCAGCCTTTTGCTGCTGGACAAGCTGCTCGACCTTCTTGCAGCTCTGGAGGTCATGGTCCTTGGTGCGGTGGATCTTGCAGTACTGCTTGTCGGTGCCGTCCTGCTTGTCGGCGACCGCCACAGCCTGGCAGTTGGTGCATGCGGCAATCTCCTTGTCGGAGCTACCAGCTTTGGCTTTCTTGGCGCCACCTTCGTTGCCGGACTGCTCAATGACTAGCACATCTTTTCCTTTCTTCTTCCTGTTGTTCCGCCGCCGGTTTTTCTTTCCCGGGGCAGCATCCTCGCTGTCAGATCCTCCTGCTCCTATATTCTCTCCGGGGAGTTTCCTTCCTTCCTCAGCATGTGCACACTTGTCGGCCAGGGCATACAGCTCACTGACGTCTCTGATCTTGCACATCGCCATCTCCTCCCGCATCCTGCGGTTACGCACGCTCTGATGGAACGCGCTGATGACCGCGTCAGGGTGGACATCTGGGATGTTGTGCTGTACACGGCTGAATCTCTGAATGTACTTGCGCAGGGGCTCTCCTTCCTTCTGGGCGAGCAGATGAAGGTCACTCTCTTGGCCATGAGGTTTGTGGCCGCCTGTAAAGGCGCCGACAAACTGATGGCATAGGTCTGCCCAGGAGGATATGGAGTTGTCCGGCAAGTACATGAGCCAGGACCTGATGTTGGGCTTGAGCACCAGCGGGAAGTAGTTGGCAAGGCTCTTGTCGTCCCGCCCCCCGGCAGCCTGCACCGCGATGGTGTAGATGCTGAGGAACTCCGACGGATGCGACTTGCCATCGTACTTCTCTGGTACGTCTGGCTTGAAATTCTTCATGCCGGGCCACTGGACTTGCCGCAGCTCACGAGTAAACGCAGGGCAACCTACCGCGTACGGCAAGTCGCCTGGTTCCCCTGGCGCATGCATGTCGACAGAGGGCCCAGCGCGCTAGTCGATTGACGTCGCGCTTCTCTTCGGCGCTCGACGCGAGTACGAGCGTCTTCTTGCTGTCGTTCGTGAAGAACTTGGCGCTGATCGCGATGAGCTCGTGGATCTGATGACGCGGTGGAGTCGCTGTCGAGGTGGATCCGGCGAGTCGGCGATCTTGGCCTTCGGGGCGGAGAGCACAGTGGTTGCACCCCCACCGGTCTTGTCGCCACCGGCTCGTGCCTGGCTGACTTGCCGCGGCTGCGACGTGCTCGGCTGCCGTTGAGTGTCGCCGTTGGCGAAGCCGATGAGACTCTGAATGGTGGCCCTCCAGTCGTCGATCTTGTCTGCCGTTGGAGGGTAGTCCAGGAGCAGTTGAGCTCGCGCCAAAGCTTCTGCTGTAGTGGCGGGGGGTGGTGGCGAACGGTGCGAGGAACGGGATATGCTCGGACTTCTAACTATGTTAGAAGGAGCAGTATCCCGTCCAGGAGACCGTGCCTCGCTCGTGCCAGCATGTTGGCGTGCATGCTGGTCTTGAGAACTCCGAGATCCACCAGCTCGATCTTGGTCCAGCAAACACATGGTACCGTGAGTACCATGACGCTGACGGTCCCGCGCCTCCTGAGATGGGCGCAATGCATGTACGGACGCCGAGTTCTTGGAGTGCGCCCGGTCGTTGTGGGAGCCGGCTACACCGCCGATGGGCAGCGCAGCCTTGTCCTTGGACCTGGCAGCACCGTGAGCTCCCTCGTCGATGCCCGTTCTTCCGCCGGCGTCTGCCCCATCAGCCGTTTGCTCCGGCGGTGGTGCGTTTGGCGCGGACGGAGCAGCCGCCTCCGAAGACTTCTTCTTCGGCGGCATGTCGATGAAGATGATGAAGATCTAGCTCGTGTGAACGCCGGATCTGGTTCACACAACCTCGACACCCCTACCTGGCGCGCCAAAGATGTCGGGGGACTAATCCACGAGCACCTATGGGACCGGCGGACCGAGTCCCTTTCGGTTTGGCGGGGGCGAGGGTCGCACGAAGAGCTGATCGAGGCGAAGCACACGAGCGGTTTACCCAGGTTCGGGCCGCACGGATGCGTAAAACCCTACTCCTGCTTTGTGGTTTGTATTGAGTTCTTGCTCGGGAGCGCGGTGTGCTACAGTACACCCCAGCAGCTAACGAGACCGAGCGTGAGAGTTCTCTTCCTCCCTCTACATTGCGCATGGGCCTCCTTTTATATGCTCAAGGGGTCACCGACAGGTGGCAACGTAGACAAGGGTAAAAATGGAAAGGTGTTGCGGTAGGTACAGCTACCTGCTACAGTGTATCATACCTAACCCTGACGGCAGGGGACAAGGGCATTAAATGCCCCTCTGCGTCGCCTAAATAGTGCAAAAGGGACCGTCAGGGACGCCACCGCTCGCCACGATGGCAATCTTGTCAGCGCCGCTTGCCACCGCGCGCCGCTGGCTGCACAGCCTCCCGCCACGTACGCCTGGAAGGGTCCCAGAGCGACACGTTGGTGGATGTGCTGGAGTGCGGGCACAGAGTGGTGGCTTGCCGCGGCAAGCGCCTTGCGGCAGTCGTCGTCCTGTCGCGTCCGGGAGCTTGTCGCTCACCGGGCCTTGCCGGGACGCGTGGCGCGTCGCGGCAAGTTCCTTGAGATGCCTTGGTTGGCCTTCCCGGCAAGCTCCTCTTGCCGGGGCCTTGTCTCCTTGGCTTGGATACTTTGTCCTTGAATGGCTCCAAAGGAACCACGGAGGACCTTGGCGGTCACCCGGCAAGCCTTGCCGCGGGATGCTGCGACTGCCCGTGCACAAGTTCGGGATACTAGGGTACCCCTACTCTAGTACACCGACATGATCAGGCAAAGCATTAAGTAATTGGAGAAGCCTCCCCCAAGCTTGTGGGAGACTCTCTTCTTCAATTTGCACAAAATTATATATATCCCTTAAGGCAGCTTGTTTCTTATGAGCAGGGAAATATTTAGCAGAGAAGTAATAAATCATACCCTGGGGACTACGCACACAACCAGGATCAAGAGAATTAAACCATATCTTAGCATCACCCTTTAATGAGAACGGAAATATTTTCAGGATATAAAAGTAGCGAGTTCTCTCATCATTAGTGAACAGGGTGGCTATATCATTTAACTTAGTAAGATGTGCCACAACAGTTTCAAATTCATAGCCATAAAAAGGATCAGATTCAACCAAAGTAATTATATCAGGATCAACAGAGAATTTATAATCCTTATCAGTAACACAGATAGGTGAAGTAGCAAAAGCAGGGTCAGGTTTCATTCTAGCATTAAGGGATTGTTGCTTCCATTTAGCTAATAACCTCTTTAGATCATATCTATCATTGCAAGCTAAAATAGCTCTAGTAGCTTCTTCATCCATAACATAACCCTCAAAAACAACAGGCAATTCGTATTTATTAGGGGGGGAGTCTTCATCATCACTTCCGTCAATATTATCAGTTTCAATAATTTCATTCCCTCTAGCCCTAGGAAGTTGTTCATCAAAAAATTCACCAAGTGGCATAGTAGTATCAAGCATAGAAGTAGTTACATCATAAGTATCATGCATAGCAGAAGTGGCATCATCAATAACATGCGACATATCAGAATGAATGGCAGAAGCAGGTTTAGGTGTCGCAAGCTTAGTCAAAACAGAAGGTGAATCAAGTGCAGAGCTAGATGGCAGTTCCTTACCTCCCCTCGTAGTTGAGGCATAAATCTTGGTTCTTGGATCATTCAAGTTCTTCATAATGATAAGCAGATATAAATCCCAAGTGACTCAAAGAGTAGAGCTATGCTCCCCGACAACGGCGCTAGAATTTAGTCTTGATAACCCACAAGTATAGGGGATCGCAACAGTTTTCGAGGGTAGAGTATTCAACCCAAATTTATTGATTCGACACAAGGGGAGACAAAGAATATTCTCAAGTATTAGCAGCTGAGTTGTCAATTCAACCACACCTAGAAACTTAATATCTACAGCAAAGTATTTAGTAGCAAAGTAATATGATAGTAGTGGTAACAATAGCAAAAGGTAATGATAACAAGAGTAATGTTTTTGGTATTTTGTAGTGATGATATCAATAGCAACGGAAAAGTAAATAAGCGAAGAGCAATATATGGAAAGCTCGTAGGCAATGGATCGGTGATAGAGAATTATGCCGGATGCGGTTCATCATATAACAGTCAAAACCTAGGGTGACACAGAACTAGCTCCAATTCATCAATGTAATGTAGGCATGTATTCCGAATATAGTCATATGTGCTTATGGAAAAGAACTTGCATGACATCTTTTGTCCTACCCTCCCATGGCAGCGGGGTCCTAGTGGAAACTAAGGGATATTAAGGCCTCCTTTTAATAGAGTACCGGACCAAAGCATTAACACATAGTGAATACATGAACTCCTCAAACTACGGTCATCATCGGAAGTGGTCCCGATTATTGTGACTTCGGGGTTGCCGGATCATAACACATAGTAGGTGACTATAGACTTCCAAGATAGGATCAAGAACTCACATATATTCATGAAAACATAATAGGTTCAGATATGAAATCATGACACTCGGGCCCTAGTGGCAAGCATTAATCATAGCAAAGTCATAGCAACATCAATCTCAGAACATAGTGGATACTAGGGTTCAAACCCTAACAAAACTAACTCGATTACATGATAAATCTCATCCAACCCATTACCGTCCAGCAAGCATACGATGGAATTACTCACGCACGGCTGTGAGCATCATGAAATTAGTGATGGAGGATGGTTGATGATGACGATGGCGATGGACTCCCCTCTCCGGGGCCCCGAAGGGACTCTAGATCAGCCCTCCCGAGAGAGTTTAGGGCTTGGCGGTGGCTCCGTATCGTAAAACGTGATGAATCTTTCTCCTTGATTTTTTCTCTCCGGACACGAATATATAGAGTTGGAGTTGAGGTCGGAGGAGCTCCAGGGGGGCCACAAGGTAGGGGGCGTGCCCCCCACCCTCGTGGCTAGGGTGTGGGCCCCCTGGCCTTGATCTTTTGCCAGTAATTTTTATTATTTCCAAAAATACGCTCCGTGGAGTTTCAGGTCATTCCGAGAACTTTTGTTTCTGCACATAAATAACACCATGGCTATTCTGCTGAAAACAGCGTCAGTCCGGGTTAGTTCCATTCAAATCATGCAAGTTAGAGTCCAAAACAAGGGAAAAAGTGTTTGGAAAAGTAGATACGACGGAGACGTATCAGCATACGATGGAACTACAGATCTCACCGTATGGATTTATGATTTTCTTCTCCATATTCATATGGCTCGTGGCAATGATCTCGACGCCATTAAATACCTTCCCCTAAAGCTAAAAGGACCAACACGGCACGGGCTGAATAGCCTCCCAAAGAACTCCGTTAGTAGTTGGGAGGACTTGGAGTTTGCTTTTCGAGATAACTTTCAAGGCACATATCTCTGGCCACCGGACGCTGACGACCTCAGTCACATAGTCCAGCAACCCGGAGAGTTAGCCCGCAAACTCTGGACTTGGTTCTTAATTAAAAAGAACCAAATTGTTGACTGCCCGGATGCCGAAGCCTTAGCGGCCTTTAAGCATAGTGATATGTCTCCAACGTATCTAAATTTTTTGATTGGTCCATGCTGTTATATTATCAATCTTGGATGTTTTATAATCATTTTATAGTCATTTTATATCAAGTTTTGGTACTTACTTATTGACATAGTGCCAAGTGCTAGTTGCTATATTTTGCATGTTTTTTACATCCAAGAAAATCAATACCAGATGGAGTCCAGATGCTATGAAACTTTACAGATATTTTTTATGGACCAGAAGACACCTAATGGGCCACGGCTGCGCCTGGGGGTGCTCTGAGGAGAGCACAACCCACCAGGGCGCGCCAGGAGGCCCAGGCGCGCCTTGGTGGGTTATTCCCACCTCGGGTGCCTCCCAGACCGCCTCTTTGCTCTATAAATACCCCAATATTCCAGAAACCCTAGGGGAGTCGACGAAAATCAATTCCAGCCGCCGCAGAGTCTAGAACCACTAGATCCAATCTAGACACCATCACGGATGGGGTTCACCACCTCCATTGGTGCCTCTCCGATGATGCGTGAGTAGTTCTTTGTAGACCTTCGCGTCCGTAGTTAGTAGCTAGATGGCTTACGCTCTCTCGTTTGATTCTCAATACAATGGTCTCTTGGAGATCCATATGATGTAACTCTTTTTGCGGTGTGTTTATTGGGATTAGATGAAGTTTGAGTTTATGATCAGATCTATCTTTTTATATCCATGATAGTTTTGAGTTTTTTATCTCTTTTATGCATGATTTATTATAGCCTCGTATTTCTTCTCCGATATTTGGGTTTTGTTTGGCCAACTTGATCTATTTATCTTGCAATGGGAAGAGGTGCTTTGTAGTGGGTTCGATCTTACGGTGCTCGATCCCAGTGACAGAAGGGAAACCGACATGTATGTATCGTTGCTACCAAGGATAAAATGATGGGGTCTATCTCTACATAGATAGATCTTGTCTACATCATGTCAACGTTCTTATTTCATTACTCCGTTTCTCCATGAACTTAATACACTAGATGCATGCTGGATAGCGGTCGATGTGTGGAGTAATAGTAGTAGATGCAGGAAGGAGTCGGTCTACCAATCTTGGACGTGATACCTATATAATGATCATTGCCCGGATATCGTCATGAGTATTTGAAGTTCTATCAATTGCCCAACAGTAATTCGTTTACCCACCGTTTGCTATTTTTCGAGAGAGAAGCCACTAGTGAAACCTACGGCCCCCCGAGTCTCTTTATCATATTATTTGCCTTTGCGATCTATTTTATTTGACTTTTACTTCCAGATCTATTAAACCAACAATACAAAAATACCTTGCTGCACTTTATTTTATTTGGTGTTAGATCTATCAATATTTACAACTCTCTCACGTCTGTTTGCCAATTTCGGGGGCCGCTACCCGAAAGGGATTGACATCCCCTTTTACACGTCAGGTTGCGAGTAGTTCTTATTTATGTGCAGGTGTTGTTTACATTGTGTTGCTTGGTTCTCCTACTGGTTCGATAACCTTGGTTTCACATCTGAGGGAAATACCTATGATAACCCACAAGTATAGGGGATCACAACATTTTTCGAGGGTAGAGTATTCAACCCAAATTTATAGATTCGACACAAGGGGAGCCAAAGAATATTTGAAGGTATTAGTAGCTGAGTTGTCAATTCAACCACACCTGGAGATTAATTATCTGCAGCGAGTAATCAGTAGCAAAGTAATACGATAGTTTAGATAGTGGTGACAGCAGCAATAGTAACGGTAACATTGATAGCAGTAATTTTGTAGCAAGTGTAACAGTGATGATAGCAATAATAACTTAGCAAGAACAATATAAGATAAATTCGTAGGCATTGGATCGGTGACTTGTTGGATGATATTCATAATGAGACAGTTATAACCTAGGGTAATACGACACTAGATCCAGTTCATCAACATAATGTAGGCATGTATTCCGTAAATAGTCATACATGCTTATGGAAAGAACTTGCATGACATATCTTGTCCTACCCTCCCGTGGCAGCGGGATCCATATTGAAACTAAGGGATATTAAGGCCTGCTTTTAATAGAGAACCGGAACAAAGCATTAACACGGTGAATACATGAACTCCTCAAACTACATTCATCACCGGGAGTGGTCCCGACTATTGTCACTCCGGGATTGCCGGATCATAACACGTAGTAGGTGACTATAACTTGCAAGATCGGATCTAGAACATGGATATATATATAATGGTGATAACATAAAGGTTCAGATCTGAAATCATGGCATCCGGGCCCAAAGTGACAAGCATTAAGCATGGCAAAGTCATAGCAACATCAATCTAAGAACATAGTGGATACTAGAGATCAAGCCCTAACAAAACTAACTCGATTACATGATGAATCTCATCCAACTCCTCACCGACCAGCGAGCCTACAAAGGAATTACTCACACCCGGTGAGGATCATCATGGAATTGGCGATGGAGAAGGGTTGGTGATGACGAAGGACGAAGATCCCCCTCTCCGGAGCCCCAAACAGACTCCAGATTTGGCCTCCTGATGAAGAACATGAGGTGATGGCGGCTCTGCCTTGTGGATCGCGATAATTCTTTCTCCCTGAAGTTTTTTTCTGGAAAAATAGGATTTCATAGCGTTGGTTTCAGGGTCTGCCGGGCCACCAGGTGGGAACAACCAACCTAGACGCGCCAGGAGAGGGGGGCATGTCCTGGTGGGTTGCGCCCACCCAGGTGCCCCTCTCTGGTGGATCTTGGCTCCAGAAATTTTTAATTATTGCATAAAAATTCCTCGCAAAGTTTCGTTCAATTTCAAGAACATTTATTTCTGCACAAAAAGAACACCGTGGTACTTCTGTTGAAAATAGTGTTAGTCTGGGGTTAATTAGTTTCATTCAAATCATGTAAATTAGAGTCCAAAACAAGAGGGAAAACGCTAGGAAAAGTAGATACATTGGAGACGTATCAACTCCCCCAAGCTTAAACCTTTGCTTGTCCTCGAGCAATTCAGTTGATAAACTGAAAGTCTAAAATAAAAACTTTTATGAACTCTTTTGCTCTTGTTTGCATAAATAAGCTTAAACAGCACCCAGGTTTTCAGCCAACATTATAACTAACCATGCCAACAATAACTCTTAAAGATTATATTAACTCATATCAATGACATAATCAGCTAGCGAGCAATAATAAGGTATCTCAAACGGCAACACATTGTCGAAACAACCATGATATAATATGACAACAGTGGTATCTCGCTAGCCCTTTCCGAGACCGCAAAACATAAATGCAGAGCACCTCCAAAGTCCAAGCAACGACTAAACATTGTAATTCGTGGTAGAAAAGATCCAGTCATGATGCACCCAACATTAGCTACACACAATGCATAAGTCATGACAACTGTGCTCTCAGGTTCTAGCGCTTGTTTTAGAAGGTGATGACACAAGAGAAAAAGTAAATAGATAGTCCCTTCGCAGAGGGAAGTAGTGATTTGCAGAGGTGCCAGAGCTCAAGTTTTTAAAACAGAGATAAATGATATTTTGAGACATGCACTCTTCTCATTTACTTCACGACCATCGGTTATCAATATCTCCCATGCTAAACACGCTAGTGGCGGTTCCCAAGCGATAAAAAGTAATGGTTTTGACTCCATTGGTAGTTTTTGTTTGATTTTCTGAGAGATTAACTCTTTTTGTGTCTTTAGTTTGGGACTGGGCATCCCTATTACCGCCCTTTTCTCGTGCGATGGCGAGTGAATAAATACTCGACCTGAGAATAACCGCTTAGCATGGAAGATACCGACCACGTCCTGTCATTCCATGAACGATCCAAGCGCACAAAAGGATATATTTTTAGAAGTTTTTAGAGGTGGCACATGCAAATTTACTTAGGATGGCAGGGTAATACCACATATAGGTAGGTATGGTGGACTCGTCTGGAATAACTTTGGGTTCAAGGTCTTTGATGTACAAGCAGAATTCCCACTTAGTACAGGCGAAGGCTAGCAATTAGATTGAGAAGTGGCCAGCTAGAGAGCAACAACGATCATGAACATGCATTATGCATAAGTAACATTGGACACTAGAATGAGTAGGATATGATCACCATGAACATATATATCATAGAGGCTATGTTAGTTTTGATTCCACTACATGCATGAACATGTGCCAAGTCAAGTGTCAGGACCCCGATTCCAAGTCACATCGATCTCGCCGGTAACACCTCATATCACATTGCGGCCTCACGCATGGTATCCCCACGGGTGTCGCCTTACCATGGCCCGGGACCGTTTGCGCCTTTTGGCTCACGTATATGATAGCGTCGCTAGCATCCATATGACAGAGAACCCGGGCCGACATGGTTAGTTGTGAACCCAAAGCGGCACAGACCTATGGAGACAGGCATACATGGATCACATCGAGCATGTCGGTCATCAGCGTGTGAATCCGGGATGTAGCACTGGGCTAACAGGACTCCGGGGAACCCGGGCTGTAGCAAGCTAGGCAGGACTCCGGAAGTCACCGCGTGACATTTCCCTGAAGGGACAGACATAGGAACGAAGTGAAACACATGCCGGCTAGTCAAGTGTCCTGAGTAGTAGTGCTGGGCTAGCAGGACTCCGGTGAACCGGGCTGTAGCAGACTACTATGGCTCAAGGAGCACTAGACTACATTTCCCCATAAGAGAGGCTGCCAAGGATAAACAACTAGATTGTCGGATCCCACACATACCAAGCATTTCAATCATACACACAATATGCTCGATATGTGCAAATACAACATGGCATCACAACAAAACTCTACAACTCAAGTACTTTATTTAAAGGCTCCAGAGAGCCATACATAACATGTTCATACAGGTAGGGGTCACATGACCCGACACTCAAGTCATACAAGCATACAAGCACATGCGGAAGCAAATAGTCTGAGTACAGACACTAGAAAGAAAGAAGGCTTCTCGAAGCCTGTCTATCTACATAGGGCCCTCCATGGCCAGGGTCACCACCTGGGTGGCAAGTCACTCATCGACGTCGAGATCTACATAAAACCCATCGGAGGGGGCGGTGTTGTCATCTGAAAACAGTAATTAAGCAAACATGAGTACAAAGGTACTCAGCAAGTCTTACATCAGAACCTACTATACATGCTCATTCTCAAGAAGGTGGTGGAGTTATTGCAGCAAGCCAGCTTTGACTCTTGGCTAAGCTATCCTACGGGACACGACTAGTAAAATAGTTTTCGCACGCGAACCCACTAATCACCAACACAATACTCCACCGGGGATCCTCCCTCGTCATCCTACGAGAGAGCCATCCTCGGTACTCACACTTATCTTGAGTCTTTTAGTAGTAACCATTAACTTGTCTATGAACTGTATAGGCAACCAAGTAGTCCTTTACCGCGGACGCGACTATTCGAATAGTTTTATACCCTGCAGGGGTGTACTTCATCACACATGTTTCCACCACTTAGCGTCTGCACACGACATGTGCTCGGCAGACTTCAAGCCAAAGCCGACGTGGGTGTAGACCACGACCTGACTAACCGCACAAGTCTCTAGTCCAGGTTTATCGCCTATTCAGGTTACATCTGCAAGGAAATCTGGCCGGGGTGTCCTCAACGGCCCCAAACGATGTGTACAGGGTCCCGAGATGCCAAACGGGCGCCCGGCATACCTGGCCACAATGTATCTACCGCGTCATAGCCCACCCCTAGGGCCAGCGCTATGCACGGCCGCCAACACATAACCTACAAACACCAGAAACTAGTTGCAACTCCTGGACAGAGGACGAGAGGGGTCCGTAAGTCGAGCGGGGTCATATTTCATGGCCCAATGTGTGGTAGTAGCTTAATCTTAAATCACGCATACAGATCTCAGTTCTTATGGACGCCTCAATGAAACAACCCACCATGTACTTCTACATGGCCTCTCATCAATACCTTTACCAAATCATGTTCAACACATCCCTCACATTACCTACATAATCATTTCACTCTAGCCCATCACCCAGATGAACCAGACCTGACACAACTCTAAGCATAGCAGGCATAGCAAGGTAGGAAACACATACATGGCTCAATCAACTCCTACACATGCTAGTGGGTTTCATCTAGTTACTGTGGCAATGACAGGTCATGCAGAGGATAAGGGTTCAACTACCGTAGCACACAGCTGTTTGAAACATTGTTGTCTTAATGTAGTAAATGAGAGCAGAGGCGAGAACATGGGATTGTATCGATATGATCAATGGGGCTGCTTGCCTGATGGAGTGGTAGTAGGGTACTGCCCTTCAGTTGGATACTCAGAGATATCCTCGGAGGTAGAACCTACCACGAAAGACACCACAGAGTATAATCAACACGTGGCAATATGCAACAATATGATGCATGCTATGACATGGCAAAATGATGTGTCCTGCCTAATGCAATGTGAAACAAGTTGAAATGGGTCCATTTGAATCAAAGATTCAAATGAAGGTTAACGTTCTTATGCATAATGAGTGTGTTAGCTTGTTTCACCACTAGTAGAAAAAGGGTCAAATGTGAAGCACATTAGTGCCGGTTTGAATTTGAGCCGGCACTAATGTTACCATTAGTGCCGGTTCCAACGGCTAGGCGGGCGGGCATCATTAGTACCGGTTGGTGGGCAACCTTTAGTACTAGTTCATGCCATGAACCGGTACTAATGAGGCTGTGTCAGGCTATGGTCAGGCTGGGGCCCCACGAAGACCTTTAGTACCGGTTCATGCCATGAACCTGTACTAGAGTTTCTTAGTAAGCTGATTTCTAGTCCCACCTCGCCAAGAGAGAGTCAGTATGAGCGGTTTAGAAGCCGTGAGTGCACAGACAATGACGAAGAGGCGCAATGCTCACCTGCATGTTAATTAGCTTCAAGCCTTTCAGAATAGCATAGATTGCACTGAGCTATGTGCAGTGCAGTCTACACTATTCCGAAAGGCTTGAAGCAAATTAACCAGCATTGCACCTCTTTTTTATTTTTAATAACTTATTTGAACTCCGGACTTCTTTTGTGTTCAGTATGCAGCATTCAAAGCTACGTCATCAATTTCCAACATGTTCTAACATCATTTGTTGTTTTTCGGTCATTTACTTAATTGTTTAGAGAGCTAAATGACCGTG
The DNA here is from genome assembly GCF_003073215.2 of Triticum urartu. Lineage (NCBI taxonomy): Eukaryota > Viridiplantae > Streptophyta > Magnoliopsida > Poales > Poaceae > Triticum > Triticum urartu. Next base: position 574,712,248 of record NC_053026.1, on the reverse strand, counting down.
AAGTTGAAAATCACTACAAAATGAATCCTGAAAATGTTGAAACTTGGCATGGTATCATCATTTCACCCGCATAGCATGCGCGAAAGAGTAGAGAGGGTCACGGCAAAAATTGGACGCACTTCGTGTACAAACTGGACAAACTCTTTCGGAGTATCAGGGTTTCGGACGAGAACTCATCTGTTACACAGCCACTTCAATGTTTTTTAAACTTATTTTAACTCCGGACTTCTTTTGTGTTCAGTATGCAGCATTCAAAGCGAGGTCACCAATTTCCAACATGTTCTAACATCATTTGTTGTTTTTCGGTCATTTACCTAATTGTTTAGAGAGCTAAATGACCGTGAAATTGAAAATCACTACAAAATGAATCCTGAAAATGTTGAAACTTGGCATGGTATCATCATTTCACCCGCATAGCATGTGCAAAAGAGTAGAGAGGGTCATGGCAAAAACTGGATGCACTTCGTGTACAAACTGGACAAACTCTTTCGGAGTATTAGGGTTTCGGACGAGAACTCATCTATTTTTTTTGACCATGAAGACTGCAGGGTTTGCACCTAACAGCATTTTATTAAGAAAGCAAACACATATAGGATTTCCTCACGGTGAGGAAAGAAAAAAAAAAGAAAAAAGAAGGAAAAAAGGCTATACAGGGGAGGGGTGCACTATACCAATAAATTACAAAGAAACAGAGAAACAAATAAGGAACTCTCCTCAAGGAGGAAGAAAATCAATCCACTTAAGAAGGGCGTCTCTAAATTTCCGTTTGATTCGGTGAGAGAGCAGAGTGAGATCATGAATGAAGCTATTCCTCCATGCCCTGAAAGATGGTTGAATGTTCCTGAAAGCTCTATCATTCCTGATCTTCCAAATATTCCACCAGGCCGTGAAAACCACCTCCCCAAAAAAAGGTTTGTTGAAATACTTCCTTGCATGATGAGCAATTTCCACCATATCATCACCATTTTTCCATTCAATTTGTAGGTAGTTCCAGACTCGAGCACTAAAATTGCACTGGAAAAACAGGTGATTTCTGTCCTCCAGAGTTCCAGTCAGACAAAGAACACATTCTGGTCCTTCATTAATCCTCCAATGTCTCCTCTGAATCATGTCCTTGGTGTTAACCCTGTCCATGATGACAAGCCAAGCAAACATCTTGATCGACATAGTACAGCAACTTTTCCATATCCACCCCAGGATGAGATTGATTGTCCAAATGGAAAGACCCCATTAAAGAGGAGAGCTGCTGCAGTTCTTGGAAGGCTTGTTCGGTAAGAGGCAAGTAGAAAAGGTCCTGTAAAGTACTATCCTGAAAGACTTCCTTGACTGAGAGGTTTTTGTGGAGACAAAAAGAAAATAGCCTAGGAAATCGATCTTGCAGAGGAACCGAACTGTTCCCAATTTGCCAATAGTCAGACCAGAACTGCACTGTATCTCCACTATGAACATCAATAGAAGTAACTGCTCTGAAATTATCCATCAACTTGCCTACATCTTTCCACCAAAAGGAGCCACAGAGAACAGTATCATGTGGAATCCTTTCAAAATAGTAAGAATCCCAAACTAACTGTACCCAGGGCACATCCATCTTGTTATAAAATTTGCTGAGGTGTTTCAATAAGAGAGCATCATTCTGTAGACCAAGGTTTAAGATTCCAAGATCCCCCTTTGACTTAGGTCTGCAAACAAGTTGCCAAGCCGCCAGTGATTGTCCCCTTTCCTGACCATATTTCCTCCATAAACACTGCCTTTGGATTCTTTCCAATTGTTTTAAAATACCCTGAGGAATTGACAAACTACAAAGGAAAAAGATAGGCAATGAAGAAATGACAGAATTGACTAATTGCAATCTGCTCCCTTGGGCAAGAACCAAGAACTTGCTGTCAATCTTCTCTCCATACAATCCACAAGAGGAAGAAGGTCCACAATTTTGGGCCTGGTGGTCCCCACTGGCAGACCCAGATAGGTAAAAGGCATATTGCCTAATTTGCTACCAAAAAAGGCAGCCAGGTCAGAAGCATCCTGCTCACTTACATTGATAGGATACATGGAGGATTTATGGAAATTGAACTGGAGTCCAGTTGCCTGTGTGAAGGAATGCAAAACTGATTTCAGAGCCCCCAATTGACTTATATCAGCATTTAAGAACAGCAGTGTGTCATCAGCATATTGGACCACTGGGAAATCAGGATCATGGGTAAGCAGGGGCCTGCTTATTAAACCTTGTTGGAGAAGATTGTTAATTAAAGTCTACAAGAGATCAGCCGCAATAACAAATAGTAAAGGAGAAATTGGGTCTCCTTGCTTGACTCCACATTTGCATTTAAAATGATTACCAGGGACTCCATTCAGAAGGACAGAAGAAGTGCGAGAAGACAGCAACTGCTTAATCCAAATAATCCATCTTTCATCAAAACCTTTTGCAATTAAGATCTTTATGATGGCCTCATGCTGGATAGAATCAAAAGCCTTTTCAAAGTCCAACTTAAGCAAAAGGATGGGCCTTTTAGACTGATTGCATTGATGGATATACTCAAAGGTCCAAGCAAGACAATCCTGGATTGTTCTTGATTTGATGAAACCATATTGATTTTTATGCACACATTTGGTGATCTCCTGTTGGAATCTAATAGCAGCAAGCTTTGTAAGGAACTTCAGACCGACAGAGGTTAGAGAAATTGGCCTAAAGTCTCCCACACCCTCAGGTGTCTGCTTCTTTGGGACCAGGGTGATGAATGCATCATTCAAATTTTCTAACTACACTGTTCCAGCATGAAACTCTTTAACCAGCTGTATAAAATCAGCAGAAATTATATGCCAACACTTTTTTAAAAAGAGCCCGTTAAAGCCATCAGGTCCAGGGGCCTTATCAATAGGCAAGTCCTTGATAACCTTCTCAATTTCTTTTAATTCAAAAGGTTTTGTGAGCACCTCCAAACCTTGGACCCTGGGTATTAGAGACAATATGTTTGCATCCAAAGAAATTGACTTAACTGTCCCCATTCTACTTTTGAAGGTTGTCAAGAATTCTTTGGCCATTTCCTCATGGTTAGACGTTATTGATCCATCTGACAGCAACAAGCTCGCAACAGTGTTTTTTCGAAATCTTTCAGTTGCCATGGCCTGAAAGAATTTGGAGTTTTCCTCTCCCACTTTGATATACCTAATTGTACATCTTTTCCCCCAGTACAGGTATTGCATGTGAAGCAGATGTTCATGGTGCATTTTAATTATTTTCCTGAAATTAAACTCAGGCCTGGATAAAGATCTCTTATCCTCAAGATTGTCCAACCAAAGAATTACCCAGTTACACTTCTCAATCAACCTTTTAATGTGTGATAAACCTTTCTGCCATTTCTTCAATGCAAACCTCAAAGCTTTCAGTTTGTCAACAATATTGCCGAAATATGGGTCTTACGAGGGGGGCGAGTCCAAACCTCCTGCACACATTCCATGAAACCAGCTTGATGGATCCAAAAGTTTTCAAACCTGAAGATATGTGCTTTTGGAATTGCTATACTGATGGCCACCAGACAAGGAACATGATCAGACGCAGTCTTTACCAAAGGGGTCAGTTGGGTCATGGGATATATGTTAATCCAACTTGCAGAAGTAAAAACCTAGTCCAACTGTTCCAGAAGAGGCATGTCTTGCATGTTAGACCATGTAAATTTACGTCCTTTTAGAGGAAGTTCTAACAGTCCCAAATGGCCAATTATTTCATTGAAAATAAACATATCATTTATATCACCCCCGGGGAGATTCCTATTATCAATGGAACGGATGAAGTTGAAGTCCCCCATCAACATCCACATCTGATTCGGATCAATGTCCAAGTTGTAAATCCAGGAAACAAACTCATCGCGCAACTCACCCTGACATGGACCGTACACATTAACCAGAAACCATTGCTCATTATTATGAACCGAGGTAAATTGCATAACGATAGCGTATGGCTTGACTGCGAGTAGGGTGCCACAAAACATATCAGATCGCCATGCTGTTAAAAGGCCCCCAGAGGCTCCACTAGAGGGAGACTCGGCAAATTGATCAAACCCATGAGGACAAATGCTTTTCATGATAGAGCGTGAGCAAGAGGATAACTTAGTTTCTTGCAAACAAAGCACTGAACACTGACTCTCTATCACTTTCTCCCTGACAGAGCGCTGCCTAGCATCTGAATTCAGACCGCGAACATTCCAGCATAGTACTTTCCAACTACGCATTGTGACACGATTCATGAATAACCTTTGCGTAGAGTAGCAATAAGAGTTTGGCACATAATGCCATACCCTCCAAAATAAAGCGAAGTTCAGTACCCCAAGGTGCCACATCCCAGCCCGGACTCAGTTCAACAGTAATAAAAATAGACATAGCCAGCACCCTCAGCCTTGACATATAAAGTAACATAAAAACTAAGTGGAAGATGCAGACGAGTCCTCCTGTGGATTAGCCATAAGCTTGTCCACCGTTAGAAGCGCAGGATCAACCTCCAGCTCTGCCCCCACAGCTTGGAGAACATGAAGCGGGGTGTGTGGTGGTGCAGTAGGTAGAGCATCTTCAGAATCATCCGCAGAAGTGGGCTGGGCCTTGTCCTCCATGGGCTTTGCACGGGGGCGCTTTTTAGATGGCTGCAGAGAAAGTTGCTCAAAGACCACATTTTTGTAACCATCTAACTTTGCCGCGCTCCGAGTGCAATGCCTTAGTGACGTATCAACAACAGGAGCCTTCTTCTTCTCTCTCCGCTTACGAGCAGAGGATTGCTCCACAGAGAACAGAGGTGTTGATTGAACTGATACGGGAACAGCAGAACTAGCAGACTCAACTTCTTTAGAAACAGACTCCGAAACAACAGGCAGCGCCTCAAATAAAGCTCTGGCCACCGGGCGCTTCTGCATGACAGGTTTTCTGACAGCAGGAACAAGAGGCAGTGAAGCAGTCAAACAACTAATCATCCTTGATTCATCAAAGGCAATGGACCACGACCTCTTGGAGTAGATGATTGTGCCCATCGGCTTGGGGAAGATAGATATTGGCACTTCCTTGACAGAGAAATCAAACATAAGTTTCTAGAAATACCTTTGCCAAATCATATCCGGGGGAAGAGGAGGTCCCGCCACAATGCGTGCCATGCCAATAAATATGTGCTGCTGCTGAATCATAGGGGGATGGTAGGGCACAATGGCAAGTTGATTCTCCGCAAGGACAGGGTGCTGAGGTTCTGGAAGGGGCAAATTATGCTGTTGCTGGATTTCAACTTCTTGTTCTTGCTGCTCTACAGAAACTGATCCTTCGGGCTGATCAATTACTATTGAAACTTGATCCTGTTCGGGAGCAGCAGGGAGCGGGGCCTGCTCATTGTCAGCTTCATCTCCCCACATGGCATTGCCCCAACCAGGTGCTTCGTCATTCACCAGTGGAGGAGGTGGAGCGAGTGGTGCATCATTCCAACCCAGCATTGGGTATGGTGGTAAGACAAACATCAAATTATCAGGAACCAGATTGCCAGGCAAAGGGTGAGGGTTTCCATCCAAGGGCATAGGGTCTTCGTCATTTGGCATCTGGTCTGCAAAATCTGCACCAAGAACATAGCAAGCAGCAGTCCAAGATACTTGAGCACCTCCATACTCTGCATAATCACCAAAAACCACATCCCTTGGAACCAAAGGCGTATCTGGGAAACTAGCTTCAACCAAAGTCCAGACAAGATAAGGATCTTCACTGTCCCAAGAAATAAACTTTCCAAAAGTGCCTACGGCCTGCGAGATGTATTCAGTGGTGCGGTAATCCAGGGGAATCCCAATGAACATTAACCAACCCTTACGAAAACCGTGTGTTCCTTTGAAATTATCTCCCTCATCATGCTTCATAAATCTGACAAAACGATCATTGCCCAAAGGAAAATGTAACGCCCCGGATATAACTTTCCCAATTTGTACTCCAACTCTTGCTGTTTCCGGCGTTAAGTTATATTTATTTTCTCGGGTTCGGGTCTTTGTCTCCGTGTGTGGTTTTCGTTGTCATGCATCTCATATCATGTCATCATGTGCATTGCATTTGCATACGTGTTCATCTCATGCATTCGAGCATTTTCCCCGTTGTCCGTTTTGCATTCCGGCGCTTCGTTCTTCTCCGGTGGTCATTTCTACCTTTCTTTCGTGTGTGGGGACTAAACATTTACGGATTGGACCGAGACTTGCCAAGCGGCCTTGGTTTACTACCTGTAGACCGCCTGTCAAGTTTCGTATCATTTGGACTTCGTTTGATACTCCAACGGTTAACCGAGGGATCGAAAAGGCCTCGTGTGTGTTGCAGCCCAATACCCCTCCAATTTGGCCCAAAACCCACCAAACTCTGCTCCATCACCTAGAGCGTTCGATCATGATCGCGTGGCCGAAAACCGCACCTCATTTGGACTCTCCTAGCTCCGTCTATGCCTATTTAAACACCCCCCACGAAAATTCGCGGATCCACTCTTGAAACCCTAAAAAATCCCTCTCCGCCGCCGCCGGGCGTGTCCGGACGGAGCCAGACAACGTCCGGATCCCGCCGCCGCCAACCGCTGCCTGCCACGTGGCAACCGGCGCCCGCCGCCGCCACGGCCCGCCGAAGCCCGCGGCCGGCCCTCTCCGCACCGCCACCGGGCCTCGCCGCCTCGCCGCCCGCGCCGCCATCTCCTCCGTGTCCGGCCGCCTGCCGCGCCCGCGACCACCGCCGCCTCCGCCTCCCCGCCGCCGTTGCGCCGGCGCCGCGCCGCCGTCAGCTGCCGCTCCCGCCGTCCGCCGCCGCCGTCGCCCCGTCCACGCCCGGCCGCGACCTCTCCGACCCTCGCCGCCTCCTCCGACCGCGACGAGCTCCGGCCACCTCGGCTTCCTCTCCGGCGAGATCTCCGGCCATCGAACCTAGGGAGTCGCGCGCGTGAACAGTACCCGCTACAGTGTTCTCAGATCTGGATCTGGATACCGGAGGGTTGACTTTTCCCTCCGAACCCTAATTTTTATGCAATCTTCATCATGCTATATATCCGCATCCGTAGCTCCGTTTTGGGCATATAGCATATAAAAATGTTCGTCTCAGAGAGTACATCATTTCATTCCATTGCATCATTTTCATTTGAGTTCATCTTGATGCCCGAAATGCTGTTGGAAGAGGGCTTCGTGAGTTAATTGTCAGATCTGCTACTTCATCTTAGACATTTGTCATTTTTGCCATGATTGTTGTGTGCATGATATGCCCATGAGTTCTACATATGTTTTGTTAAGGGTTTTGTCATCTTTCCAGAGGTGCAACCCATGTATTTTTGTGATGTGTGTGGTGTCTTGTGCAAGCTTGCAAAGTGAGGCACCCGGTAACTCTGTTTTCAGGGACTTACTAATTTCACTAAGTCCTGGGATTGTTTAGTTAATGATGCCTTATGTTCATGCTGTTTCCTAGTGAGGATGATCAGTAAAGGAGTTTTGTTAATATTGTAGTGCTCTGTCCATCCATGCCCTTGTTTGCAATTATGGAGTATCCTAGCTTGAGTCAATCGAGCTCTACTTTTGCTTCGCTGTGAATCTGGGCAGATTGTCAACTCGTTTGCAATTTTGCCGGTGATGTTGTAGTTGATCCGTGCATGCTATGCCATTGTTCTTGCCATGTCTAGCTTGCATTTTGTGCCTTCTTAATGGATGTATGCTTGCCTTGCCATGACTTGCACCGTAGTGAGTGCATCGAGCTCGTTAACATGCCTTCGTGAGTTATGTTTCAGCATGTGTCAGTTTTCACTAAGTCTGAAAACTGATTATGTTTTTGCTATGTTCGTGTGCTTGTTAGTATATTTTCCATTCCCTTTTGGCTCAAGGTCACTAAGGGAATTTTGTTAAGCTTGTTGAGTAGCTCCATGCCATGTTGCTCCGAAGAGGGCTATATGATCTGAAATTTCAGACAAGTGTTAATTTCACTCTTAATGGATGATCTAAAGAGTCTGAGATCTGTTTACCATTTGCATTTTTGCCATGCTTGTTTGAACCTCTTAATGGATGAATTGGCCGTGGCTCAGTGCTAGTCTTTTGTTAAGCATCTTGAATGCTTCCCTGTCATGTATTTTGTTGCCATGTTTGAGTACTGTAGCATGTTCATTTCGTTGAATTTAGAGCCCTACTTGCTGTAAATCGCAGACCGGTGTCATATTTGAATCGCTTGCCATTTCCAAACCGTAACTCCGATTCCGGCGTTCTTTATATCGTTTTCAAGCGATTTCATCCCATCTTTCCATTGGCACACTTGTATTTCCATGTTAAGGCCAGGTTCATGCATTTCCTATCATATCTTGCATTTTGCATCCCGCATCGCATCCCGCATAGTATACCATCATTGCATTTTATTGTTTGAGCTTGCACGTGGTTGATTGTATCCTTGTTGCTTGTTTGTCTTATTTGGGTAGAGCCGGGAGACGAGTTTGCTAATGAGGAGCCCGTTGAGTTTGCTTTTGAGGATCCAGTCAACTCTGACAGCTTTGCAGGCAAGATGATCATACCCTCGAAATCACTACTATCTTTGCTATGCTAGTTTGCTCGCTCTTTGCTATGCCAATGCTACGATGCCTACCTTTTGCTTGTCAGCCTCCCAATTGCCATGTTAAACCTCTAACCCACCATGTCCTAGCAAACCGTTGATTGGCTATGTTACCGCTTTGCTCAGCCCTTCTTATAGTGTTACTAGTTGCAGGTGAAGATTGGAGGCCGTTCCTTGTTGGAACATTTATTTACTTGTTGGGATATCATTATATTGCCTTGTTATCTTAATGCATCTATATACTTGGTAAAGGGTGGAAGGCTCGGCCTCTCGCCTAGTGATTTGTTACACTCTTGCCGCCCTAGTTTTCGTCATATCGGTGTTATGTTCCCGGATTTTTGCGTCCCTTACGCGGTTGGGTTATAATGGGAACCCCTTGATAGTTTGCCTTGATTTAAGCTTTTCCAGCAATGCCCAACCTTGGTTTTACCATTTGCCACCTAGCCTCTTTTTCCCTTGGGTTTCCGGAGCCCGAGGGTCATCTTATTTAAACCCCCCGGGCCAGTGCTCCTCTGAGTGTTGGTCCACCTGTCAGCTGCCGGTGGCCACCAGGGGCAACTCTGGGCTGGCCTACCCATACCTAAGAAAATCTGAGTGTGACCTGAGAAAGAGATATGTGCAGCTCCTATCAGGATTTGTCGGCACATTCGGGCGATGTTGCTGGTCTTGTTTTAACCTGCCGAAGTGTCTTCAATTACTGAGATGCCGAGTCTGATCGAAACGTCTTGGGAGGAGGTCTATTCCTTCGTTGACCGTGAGAGCTTGTCATGGGCTAAGTTGGGACTCCCCTGCAGGGATTGAACTTTCGAAAGCCGTGCCCGCGGTTATGGGCAGATGGAAATTTGTTAATGTCCGGTTGTAGATAACTTAAACCTTAACTTAATTAAAATGAATCAACCGAGTGTGTTACCGTGATGGCCCCTTCTCGGCGGAGTCCGGGAAGTGGACACGGTGTTGGAGTAATGTTTGCCACAGGATTGCCCTCTTTAGTTATGCATTCGCGCTTTGCTTTCTCTTCTCGCTCTCATTTGCGCCTAAGTTAGCCACCATATATGCTAGTCGCTTGCTGCAGCTCCACATATATTTGCCTTACACCTTCCTATAAGCTTAAATAGTCTTGATCGCGAGGGTGCGAGATTGCTGAGTCCTTGTGGCTCACAGATTCCTATTACACCAGATGCAGGTCCAGGTGATTCCGCTCCAGGTGACGCGTACGAGCTCAAGTGGGAGTTCGACGAGGACTCTCAACGTTACTATGTCTCTTTTCCTGATGATCAGTAGTGGTGCCCAATTGGGGGTGATTGGGACCGTGTCGCATGTTGGGTTTTCTTCTATTTTGGCGCCGTAGTCGGGCCATGAGTGTTTGGATGATGTATGCTATTTATGTATTTTGATTGATGTGGCGAGTGTAAGCCAACTATGTATGTCCCCTTTTATTCTCTATATTACATGGGATGTTGTGATGATTGCCTAACTTGCGACATTGCTTTCAATGCGGTTATGTCTCTAAGTCGTGCCTCGACACGTGGGAGCTATAGCCGCATCGAGGGCGTTACAGAAAAGGTGCATGCTGAACCAAGGTATATCTAACTGACGGATCCCTGACTTGAAACAGGCCTATCTCATGAAACCACGGCTGAGCAAATCGGACCATAATACCTATGTTCTGCAGAAACTGGATGACTTCGTCCCGCACCGGGCCGAACGGCCCCTCCGGCACCGGCATCACCTCAGCAACCATGTAGTCCTCATGCCGGCGGGGCGGACGCGTGGCGGACGTGAAGAAGGTGCGTGGAAGCCGACGATCGCCGCCATCGATGATGAGATGTCCAGGGGGCACAAAGCGCTCTGGATCGAGCTCGTAGTTCGCCATAGAAGATCCAGAAGCTTGTCGGGGGTTTTCTTTGGTTTGGGGTAAGGAAAGATGCAATGGAGGCGGCGGCGATGGGACTGGACAGTCTATCCCAATAACTCCGGCTCTGTTCCCATGAGAAGCAGTAGATTCCAATAAACTCGTTTTTTGTTGCACCGAAATTGGCCTCCAAACCAATCCATTGGAGCGCGTGAAATCATTACAGGCCTGGCTAGAGTGACCAGGACGGGAGCAAGCCGTGCAGACTACTCGCCTTCCACAAGTCGTTGACATGTGGCCCTCTTGAGAACAAATAGTACAGGTAACCACACGGTCCACCATGTCATCGACCATGGCATCAGACTGCCTGGTTGCCTCCTGAGATGAGGGGATATCTGGACAGCGAAGAGGAGATGGGCTCAAAGGCCCAGAGGCAGATGGGCTAAGCAGTGAAGGTGGGGTAGCCTCCTGATGGGCCTCCAAAGCCACTGGGCCAGAATCTGGGCAAATTTTTTGAATGGGCGACAATCCCGCCTCTGCGCAACTGACGGGCGAGAACTCCGCATGTACAGGGGAAAGGTCCTCCGAAACCGGATAAATTATATGATAGTGTCACTAGCATCCATATGACAGAGAACCCGGGCCGACATGGTTAGTTCTGAACCCAAACCGGCACAGACCTATGGAGACAGGCATACATGGATCACATCGAGCATGTCGGTCATCAGCGTGTGAATCCGGGATGTAGCACTGGGCTAACAGGACTCCGAGGAACCCGGGCTGTAGCAGGCTAGGCAGGACTCCGGAAGTCACCGCGTGACATTTCCCCGAAGGGACAGACATAGGAACGAAGTGAAACACATGCCGGCCAGTCAAGTGTCCTGAGCAGTAGTGCTGGGCTAGCAGGACTCCGGTGAACCGGGCTATAGCAGACTACTATGGCTCAAGGAGCACTAGACTACATTTCCCTATAAGAGAGGCTGCCAAGGATAAACAACTAGATTGTTGGATCCCACACATACCAAGCATTTCAATCATACACACAATATGCTCGATATGTGCAAATACAACATGGCATCACAACAAAACTCTACAACTCAAGTACTTTATTTAAAGGCTCCAGAGAGCCATACATAACATGTTCATACAGGTAGGGGTCACATGACCCGACACTCAAGTCCTACAAGCATACAAGCACATGCGGAAGCAAATAGTCTGAGTACAGACACTAGAAAGAAAGAAGGCTTCTCGAAGCCTGTCTATCTACATAGGGCCCTCCATGGCCAGGGTCACCACCTGGGTGGCAAGTCACTCATCGACGTCGAGATCTACATAAAACCCATCGGAGGGGGCGGTGTTATCATCTGAAAACAGTAATTAAGCAAACATGAGTACAAATGTACTCAGCAAGTCTTACATCAGAACCTACTATACATGCTCATTCTCAAGAAGGTGGTGGAGTTATTGCAGCAAGCCAGCTTTGACTCTTGGCTAAGCTATCCTACGGGACACCACTAGTAAAATAGTTTTCGCACACGAGCCCACTAATCACCAACACAATACTCCACCGGGGATCCTCCCTCGTCATCCTACGAGAAAGCAATCCTCGGTACTCACACTTATCTTGAGTCTTTTAGTAGTAACCATTAACTTGTCTATGAACTGTGTACGAAACCAAGTAGTCCTTTACCGCGGACGCGACTATTCGAATAGTTTTATACCCTGCAGGGGTGTACTTCATCACACATGTTTCGACCACTTAGCGTCTGCACACGACATGTGCTCGGCAGACTTCAAGCGAAAGCCGACGTGGGTGTAGACCATGACCTGACTAACCGCACAAGTCTCTAGTCCAGGTTTATTGCCTATTCAGGTTCTATCCGCAAGGAAATCTGGACGGGGTGTCCTCAACGGCCCCAAACGATGTGTACAGGGTCCCGAGATGCCAAACGGGCGCCCGGCATACCCGACCACAATGTATCTACCGCGTCATAGCCCACCCCTAGGGCCAGCGCTACGCACGGCCGCCAACACATAACCTACAAACACCAGAAACTAGTTGCAACTCCTGGACAGAGGACGAGAGGGGTCCATAAGTCAAGTGGGGTCATATTTCAGGGCCCAATGTGTGGTAGTAGCTTAATCTTAAATCACGCATATAGATCTCAGTTCTTATGGACGGCCTCAATGAAACAACCCACCATGTACTCCTACATGGCCTCTCATCAATACCTTTACCAAATCGTGTTCAACACATCCCTCACATTACCGACATAATCATTTCACTCTAGCCCATCACCTAGATGAACCAGACCTGACACAACTCTAAGCATAGGAGGCATAGCAAGTAGGAAACACATACATGGCTCAATCAACTCCTACACATGCTAGTGGGTTTCATCTAGTTACTTTGGTAATGACAGGTCATGCAGAGGATAAGGGTTCAACTACCGTAGCACACAGCAGTTTGAAACATTGTTGTCTTAATGCAGTAAATGAGAGAAGAGGCGAGTACATGGTATTGTATCGATATGATCAATGGGGCTGCTTGCCTGATGGAGTGGTAGTAGGGTACTGCCCTTCAGTTGGATACTCGGAGATATCCTCGGAGGCAGAACCTACCATGGAAGACACCACAGAGTATAATCAACACATGGCAATATGCAACAATATGATGCATGCTATGACATGGCAAAATGATGTGTCCTGCCTAATGCAATGTGAAACAAGTTGAAATGGGTCCATTTGAATCAAAGATTCAAATGAAGGTTAACGTTCTTATGCATAATGAGTGTGTTAGCTTGTTTCACCACTAGTAGAAAAAGGGTCAAATGTGAAGCACATTAGTGCCGGTTTGAATTTGAGCCGGCACTAATGTTACCATTAGTCCCGGTTCCAACGGCTAGGCGGGCGGGCATCATTAGTACCGGTTCGTGGGCAACCTTTAGTACTGGTTCATGCCACGAACCGGTACTAGTGAGGCTGTGTCAGGCTATGGTCAGGCTGGGGCCCCACGAAGACCTTTAGTACCGGTTCATGCCATGAAACGGTACTAGAGTTTCTTAGTAAGCTGATTTTTAGTCCCCCCTCGCCAAGAGAGAGGCAGTATGAGCAGTTAATAAGCCGTGAGTGCACAGAAAATGACGAAGAGGTGCAATGCTCACCTGCATGTTAATTAGCTTCAAGCCTTTCAGAATAGCATAGATTGCACTGAGCTATGTGCAGTGCAGTCTACACTATTCCGAAAGGCTTGAAGCAAATTAACCAGCATTGCACCTCTTTTTTATTTTTAATAACTTATTTGAACTCCACACTTCTTTTGTGCTCAGTATGCAGCATTCAAAGCGACATCATCAATTTCCAACATGTTCCGACATCATTTGTTGTTTTTCGGTCATTTACCTAATTGTTTAGAGAGCTAAATGACTGTGAAATTGAAAATCACTACAAAATGAATCCTGAAAATGTTGAAACTTGGCATGGTATCATCATTTCACCCGCATAGCTTGCGCGAAAGAGTAGACAGGGTCACGACAAAAACTGGACGCACTTCGTGTACAAACTGGACAAACTCTTTCGGAGTATCAGGGTTTCGGACGAGAACTCATCTGTTACACGGCCACTTCAATGTTTTTTAAACTTATTTGAACTCCGGACTTCTTTTGTGTTTAGTATGCAGCATTCAAAGCGACGTCATCAATTTCCAACATGTTCTAACATCATTTGTTGTTTTTCGGTCATTTACTTAATTGTTTAGAGAGCTAAATGACCGTGAAATTGAAAATCACTACAAAATGAATCCTGAAAATGTTGAAACTTGGCATGGTATCATCATTTCACCTGCATAGTATGCGCGAAAGAGTAGAGAGGGTCACGGCAAAAACTGGACGCACTTCGTGTACAAACTGGACAAACTCTTTTGGAGTATCAGGGTTTCGGACGAGAACTCATCTGATACACGGCCACTTCAATGTTTTTTAAACTTATTTGAACTCCGGACTTCTTTTGTGTTCAGTATGCAGCATTCAAAGTGACGTCATCAATTTCCAACATGTTCTGACATCATTTGTTGTTTTTCGGTCATTTACCTAATTGTTTAAAGAGCTAAATGACCGTGAAATTGAAAATCACTACAAAATGAATCCTGAAAATGTTGAAACTTGGCATGGTATCATCATTTCACCCGCATAGCATGCGTGAAAGAGTAGAGAGGGTCACGGCAAAAACTGGATGCACTTCGTGTACAAACTGGAAATAGAAGAAAATAAATAGAAGAAAAGAAATAATGCAGAAAAGAAAAAAATATACAAAAAAATTTCTCAAAAATAAATAGAAGAAAATAAATAATGCAGAAAAGAAAAAACTATATAAAAAACTACTCAAAAATAAATAGAAGAAAATAAATAATGCAGAAAAGAAAAAACTATATAAAAAATTTGTTGGCGCGCTACCTAGTGGGCCTGCCAGACCTAGGGTGTGCAAATGCAGGCCCAGAAGGGCCAGCAGACTCATAGGGCAGCGCACCCTAGTTAATTAGGCCCAGAAGGCCTGCTATATAGAGAAGCTCGAAGGAGCAGCCGTGGCTGGGTTTATAAACCAGTGCGATTGCCCTTCTCTCGGCGAGGTGGGACTAAACATTGTACACCGCCGGAGGCAGCGCACAACCATTAGTAATGGTTGGTGGCTCCAACCGGTACTAAAGTCCCCTCCTATATATCTGGCACCTATGAAAAAATCAGTTTCACTCGATCCAACTTATTCGCCGCGCCTGTCACCCATCGCGCGCTGCCCTCGCCGCCCCCGCCGCCCGTCGTTGCCGTCACCGCCGTCACCCACGCCACCCGTCGTGGCCGTCACCGCCATCGACCCCGCCACCCGTCGTCGCCGTCACTACCGTCGCCCCCGCCGCGCCCCCGTCGCTGCCGCCTCTCGCCCGCCGTGCCCGTCCCCGTCGTCGCCCGCCACTGCCCGTACGCCACCACCCCCGCTCGTACACACACACACACATACACACACACATTGTTTTTACTTATTTTCTATTTTCTGTTGTTTAGATTAATGTTAGATAAATTACGTAGATAATAATGTTAGAATGTTAATGTTAGATGAATTATATGGAAAAGATGTTAAATATTAATGTCAAATATATTTGACATGAATTAGAACAAGTTGAACTAGTTGAATTAGTATAGCTAGATATTAATTAGGTATATATATATATATATATGAGATTTTAACTAGTTGAATTAATATAACAAGTTTATTTTTAGAATGAAAATTAATAGAACAAGTTTAATTTTAGTAAGAAATTAATAGAACTAGTTTAGTTGAATTAATATAACTAGTTTATTTAGTTGAATTAATAGAACTAGTTTATTTAGTTGAATTAATAGAACTAGTAAGTGTTTAATGTTTCACCTATATATGAACATATGTTAGATATTAATGTCAAATGTGAGATGAATTAGATATAAATTATATGTTAGATATATATTTAATTTAGTTATATGAGATTTCATTATCTAATTAACATTTTATTATATAGAACTAGCTACCTTATTTTTAGTAAGAAAATTAATAGAACTAGTTTAGTTGAATTAATTAGTTGAATTAGTTCAATTAATTTGGTATATTTTTCATAAGTGCTTAGTTGAATTAGTTCAATTAATTAGTTGAATTAATAGAATTAGTTGAATTAATAGAACTAATAAGTGTTTAATGTTTCACCTATGAACATATAGGAATGTCGTCTGACGAGGAATACGATTTCATTATGTGCGAATACTGCGAAGACCAGCGCGGCCTGTGCGGAAGAAATTTTCTAGTTGATGATAGACAGTTCAGCATCAAGCTGGATGAGAACTTCAAAGTGGATACGGTAAGTCACAACGACAAGTCTTTTTTCGTAATTAAGCATGACTTATGCTTCATTTGCTTCAACTTTTAATTTTAATTTTTCACTATTCTACTAGCGTATCCCTTGCCATGCAAGAATTTTTGTCTTGGATAAGATAGGTTTCAGTCCTAACAAAACTATGGAGGTAAAAAGAGTTTACTTGAAGACCGAGTGTCGGGGATATACCCCGCGGCGTAAACCGGCCGGAAGTATAACCCGGCCGGACTAGGCGTTTCATTGGTAAACTGCCAGAGGATTAGCGGTTTACGTGATTGGAGGTTTACGTGTCTGGCGGTTTACGTGTCTGGCGGTTCACTGGTATGACGATTCACGAGCCTGAAGACTCATTGGTGACCTGGCGCGTGTTCCAGATGGATGACAAGGCCCAAGGCCCAACATGCCAGTTTATATTAATGTTGGGCCGGTTTAAGAGGAAAGGCATGAGGAACATTTATCTTACAAAGAGTTAAGACCTGGACTTGTATCCGGTTTGTATTAGAGATAGACTAGTCCTAATCCTAATAGGACTCTACATGTAACCCGCCCCTTCAACATATATAAGGAGGGGCAGGGCTCCCCAAAAGGGACAAGATTGACAAGTTTCACAAGTTTAACAAGTTAGTTTTAGACAATAGCTCTCGAGATAGAGCACTCTTGTAACCGTGATCATCATCATCAATATCAATGAAGCAGGATGTAGGCTTTTAACTCCACTGTGAGGGGCCGAACCTGGGTAAAACATCGTGTCTCTCGTCCCGCTCAACCCCTCTCAAGCTACCACATAGATGCGTTGCCCTCGCGACTAAGTCCTGACACTAAGGACATCTGCCATGACAAAACCACAATAGTTGGCGCCCACAGTGGGGCTTGCGCATGGTGGTGTTGAGTTCTTGAAGGGCGCTATCTCAGGGATCGAGAAGCTCCGTCCGGCTCAATGATAAAGCTCCGGTCGGTTTGTCGGAAAGTTCCAGCCGGCTCGCCAAAAAAGTTCCATCAGGCTCGTCGAAAGGTTCCGCCGGTTCGTCGGAAATTTCCGGCCGGATAACTGAAAAGTTCTGACCGTCTCGACGAAAGGTTCTGTCTGAATCATCAAAAAGTTCCGATCGCCTCGACGAAAAGTTCAGTCCGAATCGCCGAAGGGTTCCAGCCGCATCGCCGAAAGGTTCTGTCCGAGTCGTCAAAGAGTTCCGACTTCAGCTACAGAAAAGTTCCGAATTATCAAATACTTCCGGATTAGCAAAAAGTTCCGGCCGGATTATCAAGAGGTTCCAGCTCAAAAGATTCCGGATTATCAAAAATTCCGGTTGGATTATCAAGAGGTTTTGGTTCAAAGGTTCCGGATTATCAAAAGTTTCGGCCGGGTTATACAGAGGTTCTAGCTCAAAAGGTTCCGGATTGTCAAAAATTCCGATTGGATTATCAAAACGTTCCGGTTCAAAAGTTCCGGATTGTCAAAAGTTCCGGCCGGATTATCAAGAAACTCCGGTTCCAGAAATTCCAGTTCAAAAAATTCCAGCCAGGTTATGTGGAGACCTGAGGCATTACAAGACACAGAACCAATCAACTCTTTTGTCAAAACAAAAGCAGCACTATGCATTATCCGGCGCCAGCGTCCGGCAAAAAATACCATGTGCTATCGTTTCTTTGTATTTTATCAGTACATGTTAATTCATCCGACAACAATTACTCTGGCCTGTAATATTTTTACGCAGGGCAACTATTAAAAGAAAAAGGGGTGGTGTTATACCACGGATGCACGTTCGGCTGTATCGCGTGGCTTCACGGACAGGGTGTCGCGGTCCGGTTTTCGTCAACGTACCGGCTGACTCGCCCGTCTGCACCACCTTACAACACCACGGACGACTCGCCCGTCCGCCATGGCCACCGGTTCATGCGTCCACGCCGGCTTACAACGTGGAGGACAACTTGCTCGGCCGCACCGGCTTACAACATCGGGCCGACTCATCTGTCTGCTCCTACGGTTAACTCGGCCGTGATTAATTTTAGCATCACTGTGGTGATCATCAACTCGATGACGGATAATTTCCGGCCTAGCACATCAGGTGATATCCATCTAAAATATATTTTATTAGCACATATTATTTTTGTTAAAGAACAGTTTACCTTTGCCTTGGTCTGCAATATTGTTTATGCAGGACAATTGTTCATTGCAAAAGCTATGGCTGTGTCATGGATGTATAAACTCGCGCAACCATTATGAATGCGCTAGTATCTTACCATGCCATCAAGCTCGGTGAATATATGTGCAAACCGCCATTCTACAGACCGGTTTACATCAATATGATGTGGCTAAGTCGCCCGTCCACGTCGGTTTACAATGTCGCGGCCGACTCATCTGTCTGTGCCGCCTTTGAAAGCCGCGGTCATCTTTGCTGTCCGTCTCTCACGGCCTGGTCTACATCAACATACCGGCCGCACCTATCTGCATGAGCTGTTTATTGGGTATGAGCAAGTCACAGCTTGGGTAGCCCGGTTTTCTTTCAAATTGGAGACAAATTATCATCAACTGCCGTTTGCACTGGATGGTTCAATGGGCAGGCACACAAGTCGCCGCCACTACAGTTTTGATTAACTTCAAATCGCTAGTTGGAAGGAACCATTGGCCGAGTTGCTGACACGGCTCATATGGGATCATTTACAACCCACCGCAGTCACCTCAACCTTCTATGGATTCACATCGTGCTATCAACGCCAATGATATACAAGTTATGCCGGTTTATATCATGGTCAAATATGGAGAGTCTCAAGCCAACTCCTCGAGTCACCTTTGAGACCCGGGGGCTACGATGACATGACTCAGTGAATCTTGCCAGTTTCAGCAAATTTAAGAACCCCAGGACGATGGAGGGAAGGATAACCCAGTCCCGGAGGCTACTGTTATATTGATGAAAGTTGAAAGGCCGTCAGAAAATTTCCGGCTTAGAAAGTATATGACAGTTATAAAATCCTGGCTCGATGAAGAAGTTCCAGGTCATCAGAAATGACTCCGGTTTACAATCTGGTTCAAGAAAAATATATTCTCCTACAAAGCTCTGAAGCGCTCAAATCCGGTTTAACAATGTCCGGTTCAAAAGGGAATTAACTTCTCGCAAATTCGAATTTAAAGGCCGTCAAAAAATTTCCAGCTAAAAATAAAGATTCCAGTTTAAAATCCGGTTCAAGGGAAAGATATCTCCCACAAAGCTTTGAAGCTCTCAATATCCGGTTCAAGATCCCGGTTCAAGAAGAATTTATCTCTTGCAAAAAGTTAAAAATTGCCAAAGAGGACCTGCTGCCATGATGCGCAGTTCAAACATGGGTATCCCGCCTTACTGGCCTGACATATTATTGATCACATGGGGGCTTCTGCTTCATAAAGCGAGGTCTTTGTTCTTTTACATCATGCGTGGTTACACGGAGATGTTCTGTCTTAAAGCGGCCTCCGGTTTACCCCTTGAAAATTTTATAAACATCACTTGGGGGCTTGGTCGTGTCTGAACCAGTGCAACACCTTTTGATAGGCGAAAGCCACCAGATCACTTGGGGACATGGTCAAGTCTGAACCAGTCACGCCTCTTGATCGGGCTAAGGCCATAGAATCACTTGGGGGCTTGGTCGAACCCGAACCATTGCCATGCCTCTTGATCGGCATAATGCCACGGTTTCATTTGGGGACCTGGCTGACTTGAACCATAGCTACACCATTGGGGAGCTTGGTCGTGTCCGACCATGGTAACACCATCTGATCGGCTCAATAAGCCTCTTTTTGCAAATGGTTTTATCATTGCCTTTGCCTGAAATTTTCTTTGATAGATATTTCTTTCGTTGCGTTTTTTAAACCGACAATTCTTAAACCAGCTCGACTATCAAATTACAAATTGACTGAACACGGTCAAATCTTAATCCGGAGGCTATCTGCCTGGTTTGATTTTCTGTTACCATCCTATTGTGGAGTAAACCGGTGTTTATCAACCCGGCTCGTCTTTCAACTACAAGTTGTCAGTACACGATCAAATTATAATCCGGAGACTATCAGCCCGGTCTAGTTTGACTACGAGTCGCCAGTATTATATATGGTTAAACCAGTGTTTATCACAACCCGGTACGGTTTTATCATAAACCGGCACAATATGAAAGGAGTTATCATTACTCAAGATTGGGGTTATCACTCTTACTACAAAAAGTTGGTAAACCAACGATGTGATTCAATGTCACAGGTATGATGTATTTCATATTTGATTATTCTTAAGTGCAGCCTCGGTTATAAACCCAGATTATATGTCGGGCATTATGACCCGTCCGGCGGTAAACCGCCAGGACACTTTCAACTTGTTGTATGCAGAAACAGGTGGAATAAAGTATGATGATAAATTATCCGGTGTTTATTAAACCGGCCTGGCTTTCGACTATATGTCGCCAGTATGATGATAAATTATCCGGTGTTTATTAAACCGGCCTGGCTTTAAGACGATAAGTTGCCAGTATATGATGAGAAATTATCCGATGTTTATTAAACCGACCTCGCTTTCGACTATAAGTCGCCAGTATATATTTGGATTGCGCCATTGGAATCATGCGCTTATAAATCATTGGGTTATATTATTCAAATAGCCAAACTTGGCTGAATTTCCATTGTGATGTTGAATGAATAAGGTTTTCATACCGGATTATGTTATCTTTAATAGCCAACATGGCTGGATTTTATTATGGTTATCAGTAACCAGTATTATGATTAAGGTTTCAAAGTCGCTTTAGCGCAATGGCTATTATTTTATCAAAGGATATGATTTATTCTATAATGGAAGAAATAGTCCCGAGTCGCTGCAGGCTTACGACCCGGCACTTGGGGGCTACATTATTTAAATTGAGATTACATGCAAGTCTCATGTCGCTGCAAGCATGCACCATGACACTTGGGGGCTAATACAAAGTCATTTTTTGCTCACTTTATTGAAGACCCGACTCATCACATTATAATGAGCCGGCCCTTGGGAGCTACCAATTGCTCCTGTCAACAATTCAAGGTACACAAGTTTTTATCCATTATATTGAAGGGTCCACTCCTCAGTTGGTAAAGCACAAAGCTCTTAACCTTGTGGACGTGGGTTCAAGCCCCATGATGGGAGTTACATCATATGATGTTATTTTCAATGAAGTATATAGAAAGTCCCTGCTCATTATTGCATAATGACCCGGCCCTTGGGGGCTACACTGATTGAAGTTTTTATAAGCAATTACAAGTCCCAGGTTGCTGCAAGCATGACAACCCGGCACTTGGGGGCTACATATATGGAGTATTCAGTTTATATGATTGAGATGAACAAACCGGATTTCTTCAAGGTTGAAACACTTATTGGAGCAAGTCTTAAGTTATCACTATGTTCTCCTCTTAAGACTTGGGGGCTACAGGTATTATGCATATAAAGGAGGAACATCTTCATTTTATCAGTTTTGAGCAAATCAGGAAGATCAATTACATGACCCGGTGTCGACAACAATTATGACCCGGCGCCATCAATATTTATAAACTGGCCATTTGGTAAAATTAAACCGGCAAGTTTTACATCTTCAAACCGGCTGAATATCAGATAAGTATTTCAAGACCCATATTTCTTAAACCGGTGCTTTGGGAGCTGAGTTAAAGGAGTTATTCTTCACAATATTTCTCTGTGACAAACCAATCTCGGTAAATTTATTATGAAGCTGGTCTGTTGACCCGAACTTCCCAGAAGGAGGAAATAACAAGGACTTAAGGGTGATCAGGTACCGGTTTACAAGAATTCTTAACCCGGAGCACAACCTATCAAATTTGTTCTTGTGTTTATTTTTGCAGCATAAGTTTACCATGGATAAATCCAAGCTAAACTTGGGGGCTAATATTGGGGATATACCCCGCGGCGTAAACCGGCCGGAAGTATAACCCGGCCGGACTAGGCGTTTCATTGGTAAACCGCCAGAGGATTAGCGGTTTACGTGATTGGCGGTTTACGTGTCTGGCGGTTTACGTGTCTGGCGGTTCACTGGTATGATGATTCACGAGCCTGAAGACTCATTGGTGACCCGGCGCGTGTTCCAGATGGATGACAAGGCCCAAGGCCCAACATGCCGGTTTATATTAATGGTGGGCCGGTTTAAGAGGAAAGGCATGAGGAACATTTATCTTACAAAGAGTTAAGACCTGGTGTCGGTGTCAAAACCGGCGGATCTCGGGTAGTGGGTCTTGAACTGTGCGTCTAGGCCGAATGGTAACAGGAGGCAGGGAACATGATGTTTTACCCAGGTTTGGGCCCTCTTGATGGAGGTAAAACCCTACGTCCTGCTTGATTAATATTGATGATATGGGTAGTACAAGAGTAGATCTACCACGAGATCAAGGAGGCTAAACCCTAGAAGCTAGCCTATGGTATGATTGTTGTATATGGAGTTGATGAAGTTGTCCTACGGACTAAAACCCTCCGGTTTATATAGACACCGGATAGGGTTAGGGTTACATAGAGTCGGTTACAATGGTAGGAGATCTTGAATATCCGCATCGCCAGGCTTGCCTTCCACGCCAAGGAAAGTCCCCTCCGGAGACGGGACGTAGTCTTCAATCTTGTATCTTCATAGTCCAGGAGTCCGGCTGAAGGTATATTCCGGCTACCCGAACAGCCCCTAATCCAGGACTCCCTCAGTAGCCCCTGAACCAGGCTTCAATGACGGCGAGTCCGGCGCGCAAATTTTCTTCGGCATTGCAAGGCGGGTTCCTCCTCCAAGTTCTTCATAGAAGATTGTAAACACCAAGAGTAGTGTCCGGCTCTACAAAATAAGCTTCCACATATTGCCATAGAGAGAATAATATTAACACAAATCAAATCTGTTGACGTATTCCACAGTGCGTCATCACACTACAGCCAAGTCCTTTACTCAAATTGTTTTTACTTTCCCACCTCAGCGTGTTTTGTGAGGCGGTTTCCTTGGCACGTCTTGTCGAAGCAGAGATCGTGTACCCCCCCTTTACGGGATTCTCATCAATACGGACGTGGGTAACCCAACCACGCCACTAATCATGGCACTTGGAGGCAAGCGAGTTTTACTAGGCAGGCGGGGACGCACAACCGCACCCACCCATATAAGGGGATAAGGATCCACCTTTTTACCTATGCCTTCTTCCTCCTTTGCCTATCCATCTCCTGCGCACCCGAGCTCCAGCGCCCAAGCCCGCACTTCCCACCTCAACCTTCTCCAGCAATGTCTGGAGCGGGAGGCAAGTGGATGGTCTTCTCCGCCTCGGAGGGCAAAATACAGAACCTAAGGAAGGCCGGATACCTGTCCAAGGACATCGCGCACCGGCTTCCCGAAGAGGGGCAACTTCTCCCCACCCCAAGGCCCCATGAGAGGGTAGTATTTCTCCCCCACTTCCTCGGCGGACTGGGTTTTTCACTTCACCCATTTGTCCGGGGGCTCATGTTCTACTACGGCCTGGATTTCCACGATCTGGCCCCGAACTTCATCCTCAACATTTCGGCGTTTATCGTCGTGTGCGAGGCTTTTCTCCACGTCCGCCCTCATTTCGGCCTCTGGCTCAAGACCTTCAACGTCAAGCCCAAGGTGGTGTGCGGCAGCCAGGCGGAGTGTGGAGGCGCCATGGCAGGAAAGATGGCCAATGTCCTATGGTTCGAGGGCTCTTTTGTGGAGACCCTAAAGGGATGGCAATCCGGGTGGTTTTACATCACCGAGCCGCGCGATCCGAAATGGACCGTAGCCCCCGAGTTCCAATCCGGACCCCCCACGCGGCTTGTGTCCTGGAAAGAGATGGGCCTATCGTGGGGTGACGAAAAAGAGGTGACCGGATTGCAAACATGCATCCAGTCCCTGGTGAACAAGCCAGTCCAGCTTGTTAATGTAATCCAGGTTATGCTCGTCCGCCGGATCCTCCCGTGCCAATGGGATTTTAATCTGTGGGAGTTCGACCCGGCGCAGCATCAAACCCTCAGCAGGCTCTTCGACACGACGTACGAAGACGCCTGGAAGATGCTATTCAAGGGCGCCGAGGCTCCCGCATCCGCTTCCGAGGACCGTGGATACAGCTCGCAGCGTCACGCTAGCGAGGTAAGCCATTTACACATTTTACAGGATGTTTAAGCTTTTTTCATAGTTTGACTCTATGCGGGATCTAAACTCCCTTACCTTTGACAGGCTTGGCGCACGATATCCGGACCGATTAACTGTCTGGCTCCGCTGCCCGAAGACCCAGCCCCAGCTCTACTAGTGAAGCTGCTGGTTCCGACGCCTTATGTGGTGCCGGAGAAGAAGGCCAAGAAGAAGACCACAGGGACTCGAAAGAGTGCCCGCAACATGGTGGTGTCGGACTCGTCATCTGACGAGTCCGAGACGCCCTCCTCCCATGAAAACGAGGAGGAGGAAGAAGAAAACTCTCCCCCCCCCAGCGGAGGGAGGAGAGAAGAGGAAGGCCGCCCCAACGGGGGAGGCCGAGGGGTCTAGGAAAAGGAAGACCCCTCCGCCGGACTACGCCCCCGACGCCGAAGAGGGCGAAGAGGAGTGGCCAAACAGGGCCAAGCGTCCGGAGAAATCGTAAGTTCGGATATCAGAGTAACTCATGATGTTCCTTTGTTGCATAGCTTTCCCTAATGTCGAATGTAATTATGCAGTCCGCCCCGGGCCAAAGTCGACGAATCGTCGGGCGGCTCCCTGGACTTATCGGACGTGAACTTAGTTCCGCCTGCTATCTCCCCCCACACTGCGGACGACGCCAAAGTGGCGTCACGACAAGCCCCGGGGCAGGAGGAGGTGGTCCTGGAGGAGCCACAAGGCAACCTCCCGGACTCCAGGAGTGAGGGGGACAAGACCCCCCAGGGCTCCAAGTCCGGCTTTGAGCCGGACACCGCCTCGGAATCTACAATAGTTCCGGACCACGGTAGGCGAACTCCTTCCACGAGGAGTAAGCCTTCTGAGCCGGCAGCCTCTGTCCAACCGGAGTTGCTGGACAATCTGCTGGAGGTGCTTGACGGTGCCTCCATCGACGAGGAGCACCGTACTATTATGAGTACGGTGATCCAGAAGGTTCAGTCCGCCAAGAGCGGACTGAGTGAAGCTTGCGCTAGCCTACTAACAGGCTTCGAGGTAAGTAAAAAATATGTAAAAATATAACCGCATATACAGTAGCCCCTGATGCTCTGTTTGGCGTTCGGAAAGAAAAGCCGAATAGAGGATCTATGAAATTTCGCAGGAGTCTAACAACAAAGAGTCAATATGCGTATGCAGGCTTCGCTGCTAGCCACTGCCGCACTGACTGCGGAGGTGGGTGCCCTGAAACAGGGCCTCGGGCGGACCGAGCAAGAGCTCGGCCTTGCCAAACGGCAGCTCGAGGAGAAAGAAGGTAAGAAATACCTTACAGAAAAAGTGCCTATAAAAAGACGTGATTGCAAAAAATAACAGGATTGTACTGCTTATTGTAGGGGCCACGACTGAGGCGGCGACCCTCAAGCAGGCGTTGTCCAAGGCCGAAAAGAAAACGGCCGCGGAGTGCACCGAGCGAGAGAAACTTGAGGCCCAGGTCAGCGAGGTGCAGCAGGAGCTTCAGGCTCTCATGAAAAAACATGAGAGTTTGGAGCTTGACTCGAAGACGCGAGTGTCCGAGCTTGCTGCGGCCCTTAAAACTGCCAAATCTGCCAAGGCCGAAGCCCAGAAGGCCCTCCAAGAGTTGGAGGAGATGAAAAAGATAGCGGCGGGTAAGGCATTCTTGATGCAAAGCAGAAGTATAAAAGTGAAGTACTTTTTAGTTACCCGAATCTAGAGCTCTCCAGGGGCATTTGCAGATCTTCCCCGCAGCGTATCCGACGCCGCTGCATTCTACCGAGCCGAAGAGGTCAGCTCGAAGGAGAAGGTGTTCTGGTCTCAGTATGCTGAGGCCGGACACCCTGTGCCCTTGAGCGACCAGCTGAAACAGCTGGTCGAGCTCCACAAGGCGACCGAACAGGCCATGAAAGGCTTCATAGTTCGGCTGTGGCCCGAAGAGGCCCTTCCTGGGAGCTACTTCGGGCTGGTGCGGCGACTGGTGGAGGCCTGTCCAAGGCTCGAGGTCATCAAGCGCTCCGTCTGCATCGAAGGTGCCCGTAGGGCCCTTGCCCGTGCAAAGGTGCACTGGGGTAAGCTGGACGGTGAGAAGCTTGTGAGGGACGGGCCGCCGCCGGGGAAGGAGCATCGCAAGCCCGAGAACTACTATAAGGATGTTCTTGCGGGTGCCCGCCTTGTGGCGGATGAATGTACCAAGGATGTAATTTTTGAATGAACTCGCTCGTGTTTATCCTGTGCGCTGAAAACTTGTTCATATGCGCCAAGCAATGCTTGTTGAATTTAAAATATTACTTTCTGTGTGGCCGTTTATCGAAAAATTGAGAGATGGCCAGTCGTCGGCTTCTGCCCCCTTGCCACTAGTGCCGGGGTGTTCGGGATAAACCTAAGCGCTCTTTTTCAAATAGTTGGGTCCTTCGAGGGAGGCGCACAGCACAACGAACCAGGCAATCGGACTATAATGCTTGAACCTCTCACTTAGCCATAGAACTCTATAATTTTAAATTTCGGCGAAGCCCCTAGTTCGGAAGACCGAGATCGGGGCGCTATCCACGCCTTGGCCAGACAAAGCCAGCTCCTCGCTCGAAGCGGCATAAGCCTTTAGGGACTCGAAAAACCTCTCGAACGGCGACCGGTCTCTCGCCACATCATGACAGTCAGTTTTAGCTTTCTCCACTGAGGTGCTTAACCCAGCTCAACCGGGGCACAATCGCAGTGGTTCTCCTAGTGCTACCTTAGCCGATATAGCGGAACGTAAGGCACCAAAACATAGGAGCCGGGCAAACCCAACTATTGATCCAAATCATGATTCGGAGCCGATGCATATAGTGCTATAAGTTCGGGGTGCCGCACTTGTGAAAGTGTACGGACTTCTCACGCCATATTTATGGGTACTAAAGCCCCTGACGTATTTTGCCGTACCACAGTGTACGGGTGCAACATGTCATAAACATATATATGAAAAGATGATAATGTGAAAAATAGACAGAAAGCTATGCATTGTTTATAGAGAGGCTATTTATCAAAGCCGAACGATACAAATAGTGCGGTAAGCAAAAGATATTGGACTATTTAGTATGTCCTGACCAGGGGCAGGTCGCGGAATTGTATTTAAAACAGGTATACCACTCGTAACAGAGACCACCTGGGAGTTCCATAATGCGGCATGAAAGTAAGAGAAAATTAAAAAAAGAATCCGGCAGCCCCTAGTACATTTTAAGCCGTATTTTGGGCGTGCTGTTATTGTGCCCCTTCCCCTGTGCCCATAGTATTTCAAGGGCGTAGTTATGTACGCGAGGTACTGGTTTCGCTATGTCGCGAGAGCTGGGGTTGGGTCCGCATTGCTACGCTTGCTTAAAGTGTGCCAGGCGGTCCTGCTGTGTGTTACTCCGGGCGCGCTTGGCAGTGTCTGGCTTTTTAATGGCCGGACTGGAGAATTGCCTAAAAAGGCTACTTTGTACTTCCGCTGCGAGAGCCGCCGTGTGCTCCTCCGTACGGAGGGACCGTTCGGTGTTTCCGTTGACCGTGATTACTCCTCGAGGGCCTGGCATCTTAAGCTTGAGATATGCGTAGTGCGGCACTGCATTGAACTTTGCGAATGCGGTTCGTCCAAGCAGGGCGTGATAGCCACTGCGAAACGGGACTATATCGAAGATTAACTCTTCGCTTCGAAAATTGTCCGGGGATCCGAAGACCACGTTAAGTGTTACTGAGCCTGTACAGTTGGCTTCTACACCTGGTATAATGCCTTTAAAGGTCGTTCTTGTGGGCTTAATCCTTGACGGATCTATGCCCATTTTCCGCGTTGTATCCTGATAAAGCAGGTTCAGGCTACTGCCGCCGTCCATGAGGACTCTTGTGAGATGAAATCCGTCGATGATTGGGTCGAGAACCAATGCGGCGAAGCCGCCATGACGGATGCTAGTGGGATGGTCCCTTCGATCAAAAGTGATCAGGCAGGAGGACCATGGGTTGAACTTTGGGGCGACTGGCTCCATCGCGTATACGTCCCGTAGCTCACGCTTCCGCTCCCGCTTGGGAATGTGGGTTGCGTATATCATGTTCACCGTCCGCACTAGTGGGGGAAAGCCCTTCTGTCCATTGTTGTTCGGCGGCTTGGGCTCCTCGTCGTCGCTGTGCAGCCCCTTGTCTTTGTTTTCGGCCCTTAACTTGCCTGCCTGCTTGAACACCCAACAAACAATCCCTGTTAGTGTGATTGGCTGGCCTTTCGGGGGTGCATGTATCTGGCACAAGCGATCGAGTATTCGGTCCAAACTGGACGGGCCCTGAGTATTCTTTTTGAATGGCTTTTTCCGCTGACCGGATTTATAGCCTTTGAATCCGGCATTGACTGCCGTGTCTTCATTGCTGTCGCTGCTAACGCGGCGTTTTTGCTTATTCCGACGTGTCCTGCCACTTTTGTCCTTGGTATCCGAATTACCAGGGTTCTTTGATAAGTTGTTACTGCGAGCTAGCCAGCTGTCTTCTCCCGCGCAAAAGCGGGTCATGAGTGTCGTGAGGGCTGCCATGGATTTCGGCTTTTCCTATCCCAGGTGCCGGGCAAGCCACTCGTCGCGGATGTTATGCTTGAAGGCTGCTAGGGCCTCTGCGTCCGGACAGTCGACTATCTGGTTTTTCTTTGTTAGGAACCGTGTCCAGAATTGTCTGGCCGATTCCTCTGGCTGCTGAATTATGTGGCTTAAGTCGTCGGCATCGTGGTCGCACGTAAGTGCCCTGGAAGTTGTCGAGGAATGCGGCTTCCAGGTCCTCCCAAGAACCGATTGAGTCTGCTGGCAAGCTGTTAAGCCAATGCCGGGCCGGTCCTTTAAGTTTGAGCGGGAGGTATTTGATGGCGTGTAGATCATCGCCGCGTGCCATGTGGATGTGAAGGACATAATCCTCGATCCATACCGCCGGATCTGTTGTGCCGTCGTATGATTCGATGTTTACGGGTTTGAAACCCTCTGGGATTTTATGATCCATCACTTCATTCGTGAAGCATAGCGGGTGTGCGGCGCCTCTGTACTGGGCTATATCACGACGCAGCTCGGAAGAGCTATGTCTGTTGTGTTCGGCCTGGCCGGATTTGTTGTATCCGGAGTGAAGATCATTGTCACATGCCTAGGGCGCCTACGCGATCTGTAGATCGATCTTGTTTGTCTTGCCTTATCCTCTAGTACGTCTCGCAGGTCTGGCGCATTTTCCCGTGCCTTAGTTGAGCGGCATCGGGACATGGCCTGGGTGGAGGGCCGAGAGGCCTCTCTGTCGTGGCCGCGAGGTGGCCGGTCTGCCATGTCATACGCTGGTGATGTAGGTGCTTCCTCCTCCAATCGGGGTAGCGGCCTGCGCTTTGGGTAACTCTTGGAGGGGCGTTCGAGTTCATACTCTTCGGCCGCAAGGACTTCAGTCCATCTGTCAGCTAGCAAATCTCTTGGGCAGCTCTAAGCTGTTGCTGCTTTTTCTTGAGGCTGCTTGCCGTGGCTAAAAGCCTGCGTTTAAAATGCTCTTGTTCGGCGGGGTCTGATGGTATGACGAATTCGTCGTCATCGAGGCTTGCCTCGTCTTCAGAGGGAGGCGTATAGTTATCATCCTCGACCTCTCAGTCTGCCGTTCTCTCATGAGGGCTGGCTTCTCCATCTTCCTGTGCCGAATCTTGCTGAGGTGGGTGTTGTTCGGCGCTATCCGGGGTAGTATTATCTCCCATGCCGGAATCACCGTTTTTGCTTTGGCGGGATTTAGAGCGGCGCCGCTGACGCCGGCGCTTTGGCTATTTCTTGGGGGCGTCATCCCCCACTATTCCATCGCCATCTCCATCTTTTGGAGTATCCACCATATATATATGTCATATGACGAGGTGGCCTTCCAGCGCCCTACACGTGCTGGTTCCTGTTCGTCTCCTACATCGTCGTCCATGCCGTCGATGTCTTCGGAGCCGAAGTCAAGCATGTCGGTTAGATCGTCGACAGTGGCTACAAAGTGGGTGGTGGGTGGGCTTTGAATTTCTTCTTCGTCCGTATCCCATCCTCGCTGACCATAGTTCGGCCAGGGCTCTCCTGATAAGGAGAGAGACTTGAGAGAATTCAGGATGTCGCCAAAAGGCGAATGCTGAAAGATGTCTGCGGCGGTGAACTCCATTATCGGCGCCCAATCGGATTCGATTGGCAGGGGCGCGGGGGGTTCGGAGTCCAGGGAGGAGTCCGGATCCTCAGAGTCACGGGTCGTGCAGAGTGCGGGGCTAGCGTTCGGCTCGATCGCTTTTGAGATCGAAGCCCCCGAGGTGACGTCCAACCGCTCATCCTCGATTGGCGCAATAGGCTCTGAATTAGGGGTCGAAACCGATGCGTGTGCGGCCTCCAGGACACTGTCCGGACGTAGAGCTAGATCATGCCCCTCGAGTTAGTGCGGCGCGCTTGGCCGTGGCTCGAACCCGTTGAAGATCAAGTCTCCGCAGATGTCAGCCGTGTAGTTTAAGCTTCCAAACCTGACTTGATGGCCAGGGGCGTAGCTTTCGATCTGCTCCAGGTGGCCGAGCGAATTGGGCCGCAGGGCGAAGCCGCCGAAGACGAATATCTGTCCGGGGAGAAAAGTCTCACCCTGGACCGCATCGTTGTTGATGATCAAAGGAGCCATCGGGCCTAAAGGCGACGACACAGAGGAACTCTCAATGAAAGCACCAATGTCGGTGTCAAAACCGGCGGATCTCGGGTAGTGGGTCCCGAACTGTGCGTCTAGGCCGGATGGTAACAGGAGGCAGGGAACACGATGTTTTACCCAGGTTTGGGCCCTCTTGATGGAGGTAAAACCCTACGTCCTGCTTGATTAATATTGATGATATGGGTAGTACAAGAGTAGATCTACCACGAGATCAAGGAGGCTAAACCCTAGAAGCCAGCCTATGGTATGATTGTTGTATATGGAGTTGATGAAGTTGTCCTACGGACTAAAACCCTCTGGTTTATATAGACACCGGATAGGGTTAGGGTTACATAGAGTCGGTTACAATGGTAGGAGATCTTGAATAGCCGCATCGCCAGGCTTGCCTTCCACGCCATGGAAAGTCCCCTCCGGACACGGGACATAGTCTTCAATCTTGTATCTTCATAGTCCAGGAGTCCGGCTGAAGGTATAGTCCGGCTACCCGAACACCCCCTAATCCAGGACTCCCTCACCTGGACTTCTATCCGGTTTGTATTAGAGATAGACTAGTCCTAATCCTAATAGGAATCTACATGTAACCCGCCCCTTCAACATATATAAGGAGGGGCAGGGCTCCCCAAAGGGGACAAGATTGACAAGTTCCACAAGTTGAACAAGTTAGGTTTAGACAATAGCTCTCGAGATAGAGCAGTCTTGTAACCGTCATCATCATCATCAATATCAATGAAGCAGGATGTAGGCTTTTACCTCCACCGTGAGGGGCCGAACCTGGGTAAAACATCGTGTCTCTCGTCCCGCTCAACCCCTCTCAAGCTACCACATAGATGCGTTGGCCTCGCGACTAAGTCCTAACACTAAGGACATCTGCCGTGACAAAACCACGACACCGAGCATGGTTATACCTTCAACATCAAATTATACAATGCAGACACATACACCTATTTTGAATGCAAAACTTGGCAAGCACTATGCAAGGCTTATGCATTTGAGCCTGACATGGTTATCACCTTTGATATTCGTCCGGAAGATGATATTGAAGGTAATAGAGACATCTGGGTCGATGTGCAGACGCCTCCAATTCTACCATTATGTGAGTTTCTCAACCATATTTATGACTTCGATATGAGATTATTTGAACCAGTTGAATAATAAATAGATCTCAATTTATATTGACAGCTTACTTCCAATCAAGCAAACATGTCCGGCGCTTGGTAGAGAGGACCGTCCACTGTCTCGGGGCTGAACTAAACTGCGAGGAGACAAGCCATTATGTTTCATGGCTTGGGGATCTTGATGCTGTCAAGAAAAATTTCTTTCCTGCACTTAGAAATGTTAGTACTCAAAACATGCGACCAATAGTGTTCGTACTGAACTGCGGTCACATATATTTAGGAAAGATGGTAAGATTTCTACTATTTCTCCTCAGTGCGTCTTTTTCATACATTATTTTTTTAAGCTAAACTTCATTGCTAAGTATGTTACAATACGATGTTCTTCAATAGGGACTCCCGATGAATGTTGTGCCTGATTGGATCGAGACTAAAGGTACCATGAATATTGTTAGCTTACGGCCAAGATATCCTACAATGCACTTTAGTGCATTCAGGATTTCTAATAGCGAGGAATGCTTAATAGTAAAAGACTGGAGCAAAATTGTGAACGATCACAGAGAAGTACTAGGGGGCAGCAATCAGAAGTGCAACCCACGATTAGGAGACAGGTTCATCTGCATGCTCCAATATGATGAATCAGCAAAGCTATACATGTTCTATGCTATTTTACCTGAGAGAGAGCAGCAGGAGTGATTAATTAGCTAGTTCATGCTCTTTGTACTTGTCCTCTCATGTCCGTGTTCATCGTCCTGAACTTAATCTCAAAGAGTGATTTGCTTTTGTGGTGTTATGAACGCTTATAATATCATTACCATGTTGAACTCGATGATATCTTTGCTATGAAAACCATTGGTGATGATATATATGATGCAAGAGTTTTTATATTAATTAATATGATGATGATGATGAGTTATTATATCATTTATGAAAGAAATTGCATATTAGTTTCAACTGGATGGATTCTAGCTAAGTGATCAAGTATATGCCATATATATATATTACCTCAATCACTTAAGTAGGTGATCAAGTATATATAATATGGATATGACATATACTTGATGACTTAGCTAGGATCCACGCATCCAGTCAAACTAATCACCTAATGATTTAACAACTCATTATAATGTAAAACAATCACTATATTGAATTGAAAACACAAAATTAAAGTAAAAATAAAAAATAAACCAAAACACACCCAAACATTTAGTACCAGTTGGTGTTACCAACCGGTACTAATGTCCTACGCGCCCACGGAGCTGGCTCATGCCATGTGGTTGCCCTTTAGCACCGGTTCGTGCTGAACCGGTACTAAAGGGGGGACTTTAGTGCCTACAATTTAGTGCCGGTTACCGAACCGGCACTAAAGGGCCTTATGAACCGGTGCTATTGCCCGGTTCTGCACAAGTGCACCTAAACAGCAAAGTTAAAGTGGTTTGTCATGCATGAAACCATTACATATGGATAGATTCAATTTTTCTGATCATTTTTCATATATAATTTTTTTGATTTGGAGCTATGGTTGATTTTCTATGATTTTTAGAAGTTTTGGCTATTTTCTGGAATTTTCTATATAAAAATAAATCCAGAAAATGAATAATTGCGTCAGCACTGCGTCACTGTGATGTCTGTGAGTCAAAGGCGCCAGCCCAGGTCAAACCTGACTGGTGGGCCCCATTTGTCAGTGTCTCAGCTAATAAAAGAATTAAGTTAGTACTAACTAACTGTCAGTGGGGCCTGGGCCCACATGTCAGTGACCTAAACTAACTAAAATTAGTTAGCACTAATTCTAAACTAATTAACAGGCCGGCCCCACCTGTCATAGGCTCAGGGGGAAAGTCAACCTGGCCCACCCAGTCAAGTCCACGTGTCAAACCCGCCAGTTTGCGTCTCCGGCGACCAAATCGACGGCGGAGGGCAGCTACGTGACGCGGGGAGCGAGCTGCATCGAGTGGTGGCAGTGGGTGGAGCTAGGGTGGCCGAAAACGTCGCCGGGGATGACCTTGGCGGCCACCGGAGTTCGGGCGAGGTCGAAACCGAGGCTGCGGGGCACGGCGAGGCGCGTGGAATGGTGCTACGAGCTGCTTGGGCTGCGATGAATGCGATGGCGTGCTCGGAATCGAGCCAGCGTGGCTGTGGCAACGACGGTGACGTGCAGAGGCGGCGGCGCGTGCAGGCGAGCTCGGTGTGGTCGTTGTGGTGCATAAGAAGGCAAGCGGGGAGGATGGGGAAGTGCAGCAGCTCACGACGGTGACTGAGGGAGTCCTGGATTAGGGGGTGTTCGGGTAGCCGGACTATACCTTCAGCCGGACTCCTGGACTATGAAGATACAAGATTGAAGACTACGTCCCGTGTCCGGAATGAACTTTCCTTGGCGTGGAAGGCAAGCTTGGCGATGCGGATATTCAAGATCTCCTACCATTGTAACCGACTCTATGTAACCCTAACCCTATCCGGTGTCTATATAAACCGGAGGGTTTTAGTCCGTAGGACAACTTCATCAACTCCATATACAACAATCATACCATAGGCTAGCTTCTAGGGTTTAGCCTCCTTGATCTCATGGTAGATCTACTCTTGTACTACCCATATCATCAATATTAATCAAGCAGGACGTAGGGTTTTACCTCCATCAAGAGGGCCCGAACCTGGGTAAAACATCGTGTTCCCTGCCTCCTGTTACCATCCGGCCTAGACGCACAGTTCGGGTCCCCCTACCCGAGATCCGCCGGTTTTGACACCGACATTGGTGCTTTCATTGAGAGTTCCTCTGTGCCATCGCCTTTAGGCCCGATGGCTCCTTTGATCATCAACAACGATGCGGTCCAGGGTGAGACTTTTCTCCCCGGACAGATCTTCGTCTTCGGCGGCTTCGCTCTGTGGGCCAATTCGCTCGGCCACCTGGAGCAGATCAAAAGCTACGCCCCTGGCCATCAAGTCAGGTTTGGAAGCTTAAACTACACGGCTGACATCCGCCGAGACTTGATCTTCGACGGGCTCGAGCCACGGCCAAGCGCGCCGCACTATCTCGAGGGGCATGATCTAGCTCTTCCCCCGGACAGTGTCCTGGAGGCCGCACATGCATCGGTTCTGACCCCTAACTCGGAGCCTATTGCGCCAATCGAGGATGAACGGTTGGACGTCACCTCGGGGGCTGCGATCCGGAAAGCGATCTAGCTGAACGCTAGCCCCACACTATGCACGACCCGTGACTCCGAGGATCCGGACTCCTCCCCCGACCCCGAACCCCCCGCGCCCCTACCAATCGAACCCGATTGGGCGCCGATAATGGAGTTCACCGCCGCAGACGTCTTTCAGCACTCGCCTTTTGGCGTCATCCTGAATTCTCTTAAGTCTCTCTCTTTATCAGGAGAGCCCTGGCCGGATTACGGTCAGCGAGGATGGGATACGGACGATGAAGAAATTCAAAGCCCATCCACCACCCACTTTGTAGCCACTGTCGACGATTTAACCGACATGCTTGACTTTGGCTCCGAAGACATCGACGGTATGGACGACGATGTAGGAGACGAACAGGAACCAGCACCTGTAGGGCGCTGGAAGGCCACCTCGTCATATGACATATATGTGGTGGATACTCCAAAAGATGGAGATGGCGATGGAACAGTGGGGGATGACACCCCCAAGGAACAGCCAAAGCGCCAGCGTCAGTGGCGCCGCTCTAAATCCCGCCAAAGCAAAAAACGGTGATTCCGGCACGGGAGATAATACTACCCCGGATAGTGCCGAAGAACACCCACCTCAGCAAGATTCGGCACAGGAAGATGGAGAAGCCAGCCCTTATGAGAGAGCGGCAGACCAAGAGGTCGAGGATGATAACTATATGCCTCCCTCCAAAGACTAGGCAAGCCACGATGACGACGAATTCGTCATACCATCAGACCCCGCCGAACAAGAGCGTTTCAAATGCAGGCTTTTAGCCACGGCAAGCAGCCTCAAGAAAAAGCAGCAATAGCTTAGAGCTGCCCAAGATTTGCTAGCTGACAGATGGACTGAAGTCCTTGCGGCCGAAGAGTATGAACTCGAACGCCCCTCCAAGAGTTACCCAAAGCGCAGGCCGCTACCCCGATCAGAGGAGGAAGCACCTACATCACCAGCGCACGACATGGCAGACCGGCCACCTCGCGGCGACGACAGAGAGGCCTCTCGGCCCTCCACCCAAGCCATGCCCCGACGCCGCTCAACTAAGGCACGGGAAAATGCGCCAGACCTGCGAGACGTACTGGAGGATAAGGCAAGACAAAGAAGATCGATCTACGGATCGCGCAGGCGCCCTACGACATGTGAAAATGATCTTCACTCCGGATACAACAAATCCGGTCGGGCCGAACACAACAGACATAGCTCTTCCGAGCTGCGTCATCATATAGCCCAGTACAGAGGCGCCGCACACCCGCTATGCTTCATGAATGAAGTAATGGATCATAAAATCCCAGAGGGTTTCAAACCCGTAAACATCGAATCATACGACGGCACAACAGATCCGGCGATATGGATCGAGGATTATCTCCTTCACATCCACATGGCACGCGGCGATGATCTACACGCCATCAAATACCTCCCGCTCAAACTTAAAGGACTGGCCCGGCATTGGCTTAACAGCTTGCCAGCAGACTCAATCGGTTCTTGGGAGGACCTGGAAGCCGCATTCCTTGACAACTTCTAGGGCACTTACGTGCGACCACCGGATGCCGACGACTTAAGCCACATAATTCAGCAGCCAGAGGAATCGGCCAGACAATTCTGGACACGGTTCCTAACAAAGAAAAAGCAGATAGTCGACTGTCCGGACGCAGAGGCCCTAGCATCCTTCAAGCATAACATCCGCGACGAGTGGCTTGCCCAGCACCTGGGACAGGAAAAGCCGAAATCCATGGCAGCCCTCACGACACTCATGACCCGCTTCTGCGCGGGAGAAGACAGCTGGCTAGCTCGCAGTAAGAACTTATCAAAGAACCCTGGTAATTCGGATACCAAGGACAAAAGTGGCAGGACACGTCGGAATAAGCAAAAACGTCGCGTTAGCAGCGACAGCAATGAAGACACGACAGTCAATGCCGGATTCAAAGGATATAAATCCGGTCAGCAGAAAAATCCATTCAAAGAGAATACTCAGGGCCCGTCCAGTTTGGACCGAATACTCGATCGCTTGTGCCAGATACATGGCACCCCCGAAAGGCCAGCCAATCACACTAACAGGGATTGTTGGGCGTTCAAGCAGGCAGGCAAGTTAAGGGCCGAAAACAGAGACAAGGGGCTGCACAGTGATGACGAGGAGCCCAAGCCGCCGAACAACAATGGACAGAAGGGCTTTCCCCCACAAGTGCGGATGGTGAACATGATATACGCAACCCACATTCCCAAGCGGGAGTGGAAGCAAAAGCGTGCGCTACGGGACGTATACGCGATAGAGCCAGTCGCCCCAAAGTTCAACCCATGGTCCTCTTGCCCGATCACTTTTGATCGAAGGGACCATCCCACTAGCATCCGTCATGGCGGCTTCGCCGCATTGGTTCTCGACCCAATCATCGATGGATTTCATCTTACAAGAGTCCTCATGGACGGCGGCAGTAGCCTGAACCTGCTTTATCAGGATACAGTGCGGAAAATGGGCATAGATCCCTCAAGGATTAAGCCCACAAGAACGACCTTTAAAGGCGCTATACCAGGTGTAGAAGCCAACTGTACAGGCTCAGTAACACTTGACGTGGTCTTCGGATCCCCGGACAATTTCCGAAGCGAAGAGTTAATCTTTGATATAGTCCCGTTTCGCAGTGGCTATCACGCCCTGCTCGGACGAACCGCATTCGCAAAGTTCAATGCGGTGCCGCACTACGCATATCTCAAGCTCAAGATGCCAGGCCCTCGGGGAGTAATTACGGTCAATGAGAACACCGAACGCTCCCTCCGTACGGAGGAGCATACGGCGGCTCTCGCAGTGGAGGTACAAAGTAGACTTCTCAGGCAATTCTCCCGTCCGACCATTAAAAAGCCAGACACTGCCAAGCGCGCCCGGAGTAACACACAGCAGGATCGCCTGGCACACTCTGAGCAAGCGTAGCAATGCGGCAACAACCCCAGCTTTCATGACATAGCGAAACCAGTACCTCGCATACATAACTACACCCTTGAAATACCATGGGCACAAGGGAAGGGACACAATAACGGCACGCCCAAAATACGGCTTAAAACGTACTAGGGGCTGCCGGATTCTTTTTTAATTTTTTCTTACTTTCAGGACTCCATACTTCGGACGACCTGTTCGGCAATTCGACTGCCGCACAAATGATGCAAGATCCAGGGAGGCAGACAAGCCATGCCGCATTATGGAACTCCCAGGTGGTCTCTATTACGAGCGGTATACCTGTTTTAAACATAATTCCGCGGCCTGCCCCTGGTCAGGACATACTACATAATCCAATATCTTTTGCTTGCCGCACTATTTGTATCGTTCGGCTTTGATAAATAGCCTCTCTATAAACAATGCATAGCTTTCTGTCTATTTTTTGCATTATCTTCTTTTTACATATATGTTTATTAAATGACATGATTGCACCTGTACACCATGGTACGGCAAACATGCCAGGGGCTTCAGTACCCCTCATAATGGCGTGAGAAGTCCGTACACTTTCACAAGTGCGGCACCCCGAACTTATAGCACTATATGCATCGGCTCTGAATCATGATTTGGGTCAATAGTTGGGTTTGCCCGGCTCCTATGTTTTGGTGCCTTACGTTCCGCTATATCGGCTAAGGTAGCACTAGGAGAACCACTGCGATTGTGCCCCGGTTGAGCTGGGTTAAGCACCTCAGTGGAGAAAGCTAAAACTGACTGTCATGATGTGGCGAGAGACCGGTCGCTGTTCGAGAGGTTTTTCGAGTCCCTAAAGACTTATGCCGCTTCAAGCGAGGAGCCGGCTTTGTCCGGACAAGGCGTGGATAGCGCCCCGAACTCGGTCTTCCGAACTAGGGGCTTTGCCAAAATTTAAAATTATAGAGTTCTATGGCTAAGTGAGAGTGTTCAAGCATTATAGTCCGATTGCCTGGTTCGTTGTGCTGAGCGCCTCCCTCGAAGGACCCAACTATGGGAAAAAGAGCGCTCAGGTTTATCCCGAACACCCCAGCACTAGTGGCATGGGGGCAGAAGCCGACGACTGGCCATCTCTCAATTTTTGATAAAGGGCCGCACAGAAAGTAATATTTTAAATTCAACAAGCATTGCTTAGCGCATATGAACAAGTTTTCAGTGCACAGGATAAACATGAGCGAGTTCGTTCAAAAATTACATGCTTGCACTAGTAGAAAAAGGGTCAAACGTGAAGCACATTAGTGCCGGTTTCTATTTGAGCCGGTACTAATGGTACCATTAGTGCCGGTTCGAAAGGATTTGCATTAATGCCGGTTCGTGTTGAACCTTTAGTACCGGTTCGTGGCACGAACCGGTACTAAAGGGGTGGTGGCAGGCTGGCGTCAGGCCGGGGCCCCACGATCACCTTTAGTACCGGTTCGTGGCACGAACCGGTACTAAAGGGGTTTAACCTATAGTACCGGTTCGTGCCACGAACCGGTACTAAAGGTCCCATTTTCAAACTCTACCCCCCCCCCCCGGTGGATCGCCTTTTCAGTTTAAAAAAAATAAAAGAAAATAATGGAAATGTCAAAAAAATAAAAGAAAATAAGTTTCTCATGTGATATGTGGTCTAGTTGTTGGGAAAATTTGCAAATGTGAATTTTGACTTTATTTGCAAAATCTCTCTGAAATTTGTAAAAATGGTCATAACTTTTGCATACTAACTCGGATGAAAAAGTTTTTTATATGAAAAATCATCTACTCGAAAAGTTACATCCGAATTTAACTGGGGAAACCCCGTTAAACATTTGCAAAATCCTCAAAAACCTAATAGAAAAAAGTTACGGGGCTTTTAAGATCTAGAGTGGAAAAAATTGAAAATTATTCAAACAGTGGGCAAACTGTGGTCAAACAATGGTCAAACTAATTATTCTAGAATATTAGTGTTACTAAATAATTATTTTAGTTATTTCAATTTTGGTCAAATCTGGTCAAACTGTGGTCAAACTATGGTCAAACAAT
Organism: Triticum urartu; assembly: GCF_003073215.2. Taxonomy (NCBI): domain Eukaryota; kingdom Viridiplantae; phylum Streptophyta; class Magnoliopsida; order Poales; family Poaceae; genus Triticum; species Triticum urartu. The sequence continues at coordinate 574,671,992 of NC_053026.1, read as the reverse complement.
GGTCAAACTAATTATTCAAGAAATATTAGTGTTACTAAATAATTATAGTTTTTTAAAACAATAGTTTCAAACTCAAACAGTGAAATGTGTCACTTCATGCTCAAGCAAAATTCCTGAAGGTTAATAGGATTGACATCTTACTATTGTCAGGAAAACAACAAGTGCAGACTCGGAAACGAAGGAGAATAGAACCTGAAAGTTAAGCGTGCTCGGGCTGGAGTAGTGAGAGGGATGGGTGACCGGTCGGGAAGTTAGATGATTTGGAATGAGTGATCCACAGTTGAGCAGTTAAGAGAGGTGATTAGAGACTAAATCATCAAATAATTCAGAAAAATTAAAAATAAAAAAAACAAATTTTTTTCCCAAATTTTTCAAAAAAAAATTCAAAACAAAACCTTTAGTACCGGTTGGTAACACCAACCGGTACTAAAGGTCCCCCGTACCAGGGCGCGAGCTCACGCCACGTTGTGGCACTTTAGCGCCAGTTCGTGCCGAACCGGTACTAAAGGGGGGGGCCTTTAGTGCCGAAACCTTAGTGCCGGTTCCATAACCGGCACTAAAGGCCCTTACAAACCGGTACTAATGGTCCGTTTTCTACTAGTGTTGGTACATTCATCTGCCACAAGGCGGGCACCCGCTAGAACATCCTTATAGTAGTTCTCGGGCTTGCGATGCTCCTTCCCCGGCGGCGGCCCGGCCCTCACAAGCTTCTCACCGTCCAGCTTGCCCCAGTGCACCTTTGCACGGGCAAGGGCCCTACGGGCACCTTCGATGCAGACGGAGCGCTTGATGACCTCGAGCCTTGGACAGGCCTCCACCAGTCGCCGCACCAGCCCGAAGTAGCTCCCAGGCAGGGCCTCTCCGGGCCATAGGCGAACTATGAAGCCTTTCATGGCCTGTTCGGCCACCTTGTGGAGCTCGATCAGCTGTTTCAGCTGGTCGCTCAAGGGCACAGGGTGTCCGGCCTCAGCATACCGAGACCAGAACACCTTCTTCGTCGAGCTGCCCTCTTCGGCTCGGTAGAATGCGGCGGCGTCAGATACGCTGCGGGGAAGATCTACGAATGCCCCTAGAGAGCTCAGGATTAGGGTAAGTAACAAGTACTTCACTTTTATACTTCTACTTTGCATCAAGAATGCCTTACCCGCCGCTATCTTTTTCATCTCCTCCAACTCTTGGAGGGCCTTCTGGGCTTCGGCCTTGGCACATTTGGCAGTTTTAAGGGCCGCAGCAAGCTCGGACGCTCGCGTCTTCAAGTCGAGCTCCAAACTCTCATGTTTTTTCATGAGAACCTGAAGCTCTTGCCGCACCTCACCGACCTGCGCCTCAAATTTCTCTTGCTCGGTGCGCTCCGTGGCCGCTTTCTTCTCGGCCTCGGACAGCGCCTGCTTGAGGGTCGCCACCTCAGTTGTGGCCCCTACAATAAGCAGTATACTCCAGTCATTTTTTGTAATTGCGCCTCCCTATAGGCATTTTTTCTATAAGGTATCTCTTACCTTCTTTCTCCTCGAGCTGCCGTTTGGCAAGGCCGAGCTCTTGCTCGGTCCGCTTGAGGCCCCGCTTCAGGGCACCCACCTCCGCAGTCAGTGCGGCGGTGGCCAGCAGCGAAGCCTGCATACGTATATTGACTCCTTTTTAGTTAGACTCCTGCGATATTTCATAGATCCTCTCTTCGGCTTTTCTTTCCGAACGTTAAACAGAGCATCAGGGGCTACTGTCTATACGGTAATATTTTTACATATTTTTACTTACCTCGAAGCCTGTTAGAAGGTTAGCACAAGCTTCAGTCAGTCCGCTTTTGGTGGATCGAACCTTCTGGATCACCGTACTCATGACGGCACGGTGCTCCTCGTCGATGGAGGCGCCCTTAAGCTCCTCCAGCAGATTGTCCGGCGCCTCCAGCTGGACGGAGGACGCCGGCTCAATAGGCTTGCTCCTCTTAGCAGGAGTTCGCCTACCGCGGTCCGGAACCGTTGATGATTCCGGTGCAGTGTCCGGCTTAAAACCGGACTTGGAGCCCAGGGGGGTCTTGTCCCCTTCACTCCTGGAGTCCGGGAGGTCACCTTGCGGCTCCTCCTGGACCACCTCCTCTCGCCCCGGAGCTTGTCGCGACGCCACTTCGGCGTCATTCGCAGCACAGGGGGAAGCAGTAGGCGGAACTGAATTCACGTCCGATGAATCTAGGGAGCCGCTCGACGACTCGTCGAGCCCGTCCTTGGGCGGTCTGCATGATTATATCCGACATTAGGGGAAGCTGTGCAACCAAAGGAATATCACGAGTTACTCTGGTATCCGAACACTTACGATCTCGTCGGACGCTTGGACCTGTCCAGCCACTCCTCTTCGTCCTCGTCGGCGTCGGGGACGTAGTCCGGCGGAGGGGTTTTCCTCTTCTTGGACCCCTCGGCCTCCCCTGCTGGGGCGGTCTTCCTCTTCTCTCCTCCCCCCGCTGGAGGGGGAGAGGTTTCTTCTTCCTCCTCGTCGTCTTCACGAGAGGAGTGCGTCTCGGACTCGTCGGACGACGAGTCCGACACCACCATATGCCGGGAACTCTTTCGAGTTCCCGTGGCCTTCTTCTTCTTGGCCTTCTTCTCCGGCACCACATAAGGTGCCAGAACCAGCAGCTTCTCTAGGAGAGCAGGGGCTGGGTCTTCGGGCAAGGGAGCCGGGCAGTTAATATGTCCGGACTTCTCTCGCCAATCCTGTCAAAGGTGAGGGAGTTTAGATCCCGCATAGAGTCAACTATGAAAAAACTTAACATCCTGTAAAAGATGGAAATATCTTACCTCGCCAGCAGGACGCTGCGAGTTGAATCCGCAGTCTTCGGAGGCGGATGTGGGAGCCTCGGCGCCTTTGGTTAGCCCCCTCCAGACATCTTTGTACGTCGTGTCGAAGAGCCTGCTCAGAGTTCGGTGCTGCGTCAGGTTGAACTCCCACAAATTGAAGTCCCATTCTTGACACGGAAGGATCCGGTGGACGAGCATGACCTGGACTACATTGACAAGCTTGAGCTGCTTGTTCACCAGGGACTGGATGCATTTTTGCAGTCCAGTCAACTCTCCTTCGTCGCCCCATGACAAGCTCGTCTCCTTCCAGGACATGAGCCGCATAGGGGGTCCGGATCGGAATTCAGGGGCTGCGATCCACTTCGGATCGCGTGGCTCGGTGATGTAAAACCACCTTGACTGCCACCCCTTCAAGGTCTCCACAAAGGAGCCCTCGAGCCATAGGACGTTGGCAATTTTGCCCGCCATGGAACCTCCGCACTCCGCCTGGTTGCCGCGCACCACCTTTGGCTTGACGTTGAAGATCTTGAGCTAGAGGCCGAAATGGGGGCGAATGCAGAGGAAAGCCTCGCACACGACGATAAACGTCGAGATATTGAGGATGAAGTTCGGGGCCAGATCATGGAAATCTAGGCCATAGTAGAACATGAGCCCGCGGACAAATGGGTGGAGAGGAAAACCCAGTCCGCGAAGGAAGTGGGGAAGAAATACTACCCTCTCATGGGGCCTTGGGGTGGGGAGAAGCTGCCCCTCCACAGGAAGCCGGTGCGCAATGTCTTTGGACAAGTATCCGGCCTTCCTTAACCTTTCGACATGGCCCTCCGTGACAGAGGAGACCATCCACTTGCCTCCCGCTGCAGACATTGTTGGAAAGGGTTGAGGTAGGAAGCGCGGGCTTGGGCGCTAGAGCTCGGGTGCGCAGAAGATGGGTAGGCAAAGGAGGAAGAAGGCATAGGTAAAAAGGTGGATCCTTATCCCCTTATATGGGCGGATGCGACTATGCGTCCCCACCAGCCTAGTAAAACTCGCTTGCCTCCCAAGCGCCGTGATAAGTGGCGCGGTTGGGTTACCCACGTCCGTGTTAACGAGAATCCTGTAAACAAATTGGACACGATCTCTGCTTTGACAAGAAGTGCCAAGGAAACCGCCTCGCAAAACACGCTGAGGTGGAGAAGTAAAAACGATTCGAATAAAGGCTTGGCCGTAGTGTGATGTCACGCTGCGGAATACGTCAGTAGATTAGATTTGTGTTAATATTATTCTCTCTATGGAAATACGTGGAAGCTTATTTTGCAGAGCCGGACACTACTCTTGGTGTTTACAATCTTCTATGAAGGACTTGGAGGAGGAACCCGCCTTCCAATGCCGCAGACAATTTGCGCGCCGGACTCGTCGTCATTGAAGCCTGGTTCAGGGGCTACTGAGGGAGTCCTGGATTAGGGGGGGTTCGGGTAGCCGGACTATACCTTCAGCCGGACTCCTGGACTATGAAGATACAGGATTGAAGACTACGTCCCGTGTCCGGATGGGACTTTCCGTTGGCGTGGAAGGCAAGCTTGGCGATGCGGATATTCAAGATCTCCTACCATTGTAACCGACTCTATGTAACCCTAACCCTATCCGGTGTCTATATAAACCGGAGGGTTTTATTCCTAGGACAACTTCATCAACTCCATATACAACAATCATACCATAGGCTAGCTTCTAGGGTTTAGCCTCCTTGATCTTGTGGTAGATCTACTCTTGTACTACCCATATCATCAACATTAATCAAGCAGGACGTAGGGTTTTACCTCCATTAAGAGGGCCCGAACCTGGGTAAAACATCATGTTCCCTGCCTCCTATTACCATCCGGCCTAGACGCACAGTTCGGGACCCCCTACCCGAGATCCGTCGGTTTTGACACCGACAGTGACGTAGGAGCAGACGGCGCGGTCGGGGACGAGATGATGTGGCGGCGACGGTGATGGGGATCTATGGCGGTGCTTGGTGGAGTCGAGCTCGAAGAAGACGAAGCAGGGTGCGCGAGCGCTCGGGGCTCGGGCTGCTCGACGGAGAGGACGGTGGCGGAGCTCGTGGACACGGCGGGGCGGTGCGAGGATGACGGTGGACGTGAGAACTACGGTGGCGTGGCTGCGGCAGCGTCAGCCAAGGCTTCGGGGGAGCGAGGGAGAGAGCAGGGGGAAGGAATGACGTGTCCAGGGGGTCGGGGCGGCGCCACGGAGGCGTTTCGAGGCGTCGCGCTGGCGCGGGCGACGGCAGGCAGGCAGAGCACCTGCTCGCCTCTCTGGCTAGGCGAAGCAGCTGCGTGGAGCGGCTGCTGGGCCGGACCAGTTAGGTGGGCCGGCTGGTGGGCTTCCAGGTAAGTCTCTGGTCCTTTTTGTTTTCTCTTTTATTTATTTCCTGCTCTGTGTATTGAAATAGAATAAATACTATTTCATTTCCAAAAACTCTGGAAATATTCAGAGGCACATTTGAGAATATTCTCAACTGCCTAAAAATGCTTCCAAGATTATTTGAGCACTTTAAAATATTTATAGCATTTAAAATGCCCAAATTCAAATACTTATGGCTTGTTTGAAAATCCAGAATGGCTCGATAAATTGCAAGACCATTTTTGGGAGAGGTTTTAATCAAGACCAAAAATGGTGGGCTTTTATGAAGGGCATTTTGGGTTCATTGAAATTCCAATTGTTGGAAATTAGCATTTTCAGGGGGGTTGGGTTGATTAGCCCCCATTTCAAGTTTAAAAGAAATTTAAAAATGATGCACAAGTTCAACCAACCCTAATGCATAGCATGAAAGCAGGGATGTGACATCAAACCACTAGAACACTCAGAGGAGGATACCACATCATCATACTACATCACAATCATTTTAACACAATGTTGATATCCAAGATAAATCACTATTCACTCCCAGCTACTTACGCATGACATGAGAAACTATAATCTCTAATTGTCATTGCAAACGTGTTTAATCATAATGGGCTGAATCATGGATACTAGGTTAAACATATTTACACAAACAGAACAAGTCGAGTTCATACCAATTTCTCTCTGCCACGGCCAATTCAGCGAATGTCATCATTATTGTCTTTCACTTGCATGACCGAACGATATGAAAATAATAATAGTGCAAGAGTGTCGTGGACTAAGCTGGAATCTGCAAACATTTTATTCAGATGAGAAGACAAGGTAAAATGGGCTCTTTATTAGTTCAACAGTTATTCATATGAGAGCCACTCAACATTTTCATCGTGGTCTCTTCCTCGGTACAACTCGAATCAACGAAAAAGAAATTCAGAGAAACACACTGAAATATTTTTGGAGTTTTTGGTTTTCTTGAATAACCAAAATAAAAGGGAAAAGCAAAAACGAGAAAAACTATTTATACGGGAAAGCTCCCAACAAGCAAAAGAAGAACAAGGAAATCTGTTTGGGTTTTCTTTTTAATATTACAGCTAAGCATGCATAGAAAGTAAATTAACTACAACTATTTTTTGTTTTTTCTAAAGTTTTTCAAACACACAAGAAGAAAGCAAGAAAAATAATTTCTAAACATGAATGATACAATGAAAAAGTGTGAACACCGACAAGATGAATAAGTGGACATGAATGTAATGTCGGCGAGAAACTCATACTCCCCCAAGCTTAGGCTTTTGGCCTAAGTTGGTAGTCGATCAGTGGCCTGCTTGGTAGTAGTTGGTGTGGTAGCTCACGGAGGCTCTTGGTGCGGATGCCTCGGCCTGCCTTGCTGCCTCCACTGCTGCGTTGTGAGCTCGAGCCTCGCTCTCAAGAACAAAAAATCTTCCTTCGCTGTGATAGTCAAAAAGAGCAGGCGCAGGCATATATGTGTGCATAACAGATTTTTTGTTAAACAATAGATTATAAGTGATGTTATCAATTTTTCCTTTAAGGATCTTATGATCTTTTAAGGTGCCGATGTCCAAATACTGCGTGGGTAGGATAGGGCCAAAGGGCAAAGGTGCAGCACCCAGCCCTCGTGTTAAACGTGTGGCATAAATTCCACCATAGAACCAGCCATTGTTAGCGTTATGCTGAAGTCTGCGTGCAACAATCGCTCCAAGGTTATAATTCCTTTCACCGATGAGAGTGGTGTGTATGAGGCTCAAGTCTGGAGCACAAAGTGTACTACAGTCTTGCTTGCCTACTATACATTTCCCGTTAAATAATGCAAAGTACTGAATTGCGGGAAAATGAATGCTCTTTATTCTGCCTTGTGTCATTTGCCTCAGCTCACCGTAGCAAAGGCTAGTCAAAAAGATTGGTATTCAGCCCTTGGCAGTTCGTCAAGCAAACCCCAAAATGGAAGTTTTGCAGAGGTAAGCAAAATTTTCTAGTGAGATGGTAAATGGATTATCATAAAGCATAAACGACACCCTAGACTCAGGGGGATGGAATTTAAATCTTTGACAAACGATTTAGTAAGAATGTGGCGTTGTTCGCACTTATCTGAAATGTAGGGACCGAGACCGGCATTGTGAACTTATTTCTCAAATTCCTCTTTAGTGCCCACACACATCATATGCTCATCGCAAGGCCATAAGCATGTTTTGGTGGCGGCATCTCATGTGGAACTTTCACTTGGTTCAACATATGACCGGCGAGCGGAGCTGTCACTAGAAGATGCCCCCTAAGATCACCTCCTCGAAGAACTCCTTCCAAAAAGGTTCATCGTGTTCACTTACAATTTTCTGAAAAATTTTGAGTGACAAAAATTTATCAACAAAACTTTATAATATTGATAGCAACTACTCATAGGGATCCATAGAGGCCATAGCAAGCATTCAAACTACTTAGAGCACTAAAAATTCAACATGCAAGCTCATCTACAGCATCACCAAGAGTAGCTAATTATTCAAAATATAAACCACTAAAACAAAAACTAATTGGATAAATAGTGGAGTCACATACCAAGCAACAATCCCCCAGAAATGGAGCTTCGAGCAAAGAGATCGAAATCCGCGGGTTTGAGAGTAAGAACACGGGAGAGAGAGCAATGGAGATTTTTTTCTGGAGGTAAGTGACGATGTGGTGTAAAGAGATAAGTGAGGGGGCCCACGTGGGGACCAAAACCCACCAGGGCAAGCCTGGGGGTCCTGGCGCGCCAAGGTGGGTTGTGCCCACCTAGTGCACCTCCCTCTGATGTTATTTTCACCAAAAAATCAGAAATATTCAGAGAAAAAATCATCTTAAATTTTCAGGTCATTCTGAGAACTTATATTTTTGGGTCATTTTTATTGCACGGGAAAATCAGAAAACAGACAAAACATGGCATTTTATTTTATTTAACTAAAAAATAGAAAATAAAAAGTAGGGACAGAAGGTAGTGCTTACTAAATTCATCAACTTCATACCGCTCAAAAATGATCCATAAATAAGGTTGATCAGGTCTTATAAACAACCACTTTCAATTAGCATGAAACCGAAGAACTTTCGTAAATCACTAAGTTACCTCAATGGGGATATGAATGTCCCCAACAATAAGCATTTCATATTTCTTTTTGATAGTAGGTAAAGGTATTTGAAAACTTCCAACAGTGATTGTCGAAGATTTTTCAATAACATTAATACCATTCACTTGGAATTGTTTCTTCGGAAAATGCACCGTATGCTCATTACCATCGATATGAAAAGTGACCTTGCTTTTATTGCAATCAATAACAGCCCCTGCAGTATTCAAGAAGGGTCTACCAAGGATAATTGACATGTTGTCATCTTCGGCCATCTCAAGTATAACAAAGTTAGTCAAAATAGTAACATTAACAACAACAACTGGCACATCCTCATAGATAACGATAGGTATGTGCTACCTCTTGAGCATGCGTTGGTTTTCCCTTGAAGAGGAAAGGGTGATGCAGCAAAGTAGCGTAAGTATTTCCCTCGGTTTTTGAGAACCAAGGTATCAATCCAGTAGGAGACTACACGCAAGTCGCCTAGTACCTACACAAACAATAAAGCACCTCGAAACCAACGCGATAAAGGGGTTGTCAATCCCTTCACGGTCACTTACGAAAGTGAGATCTGATAAATATAATAAGATAAATATTTAGTATTTTTGTGGTATAGATTGGAAAATAAAGATTGCAAAATAAACAGCGACAGAAATAGCTAGTTGACGGGAAACTAATATGATCTAAAGTAGACCCGGGGGCCACAGGTTTCACTAGTGGCTTCTCTCAAGATAGCATGTATTACGGTGGGTGAACAAATTACTGCTGAGCACTCGATAGAAAAGTGCATAGTTGTGATGATATCTGAGGCAACGATCATGAATATAGGCACCACGTCCGTGTCAAGTAGACCGAAACTGTAAGTGCATCTAGTGCCCCTTAGTGATTTTGGTGTATTGAAGACTTATAGGTTAAGTGACTGATGTGTTTTTGAGTGTACACAGGTCTATAAGTCTATGAGGAGTTTGATATTTACAGAGAAAGTCGACCCCTAAAAATGAATTTCTTCGACTGAAGACTTTCTGAAGACTTTGGATTTTTGAAGACTTTCTGAAGACTTTGAAAAAGTGAAGAAATTGGTGCAATCCTGAAGACTTGGTATTCATTCGAGGAACATGAAGCATGAAGACTTTTGTTTTCGTAGTATCATTTTCTCTTTCTTGAGTCACAGGAAACACCGTCCTGTTAAAGGGGGTCGAGGAAATACTAAGGAAAAAAATTCCATGTGATTCTCAACTCAAAATCCTACACCTACCAATCCCTTCGAGTGAAGCCATTGGAAATCTCATACAGTTCAGTCATATTCTTCAGTGATAGAGATGAAGTTCTTCTGGTATCTGAGGAATTTGTTCTGACTGAGGAGTTAGGAATTTGCGAGTGCGAATTGCCTACACAGTGAGGAACATGATAGCCCTGAAGAATTTGATACTCAAATTTGCAACCGTTGTTGTGCCTTGTGCCAGCTGTCCCAAAATATCTACCCACGTAACGGTCATATCATTGAAGGGCATTTATGTCTTATCATGTCGGGCTGCTCCCTAGGCTATAAATAGCCGCCCCCTAGAACCACTAGCTGGTTGGCTGCTCCGAGAGAAACTGACACTTGTCATTTGAGAGCATCCCATCCTCCGAGGACTTTGAGCGAAAATCATCAAGTGAGGAAAACCCAAACCTAAACACCTACAAACCCCAAGTGATTGAGCATCACTGAAGAGATTGATCTTATGTGGATATGACGCTTGTTACCTTTCAATATTGTGCTTCTTCCAGATGGTTAGGTGTCAAGGTCTAGAGCATCCAAGAGGAATTGTGGATCGCCGAGTGACCAAGTTTGTGAAGGTTCGGTAGTCACCTGAAGACTTACCATGAGTGATTGGGCGAGGTCTGTGTGACCTTAGCTCAAGGAGAATACGGTGAGGACTGTGTGTCCAGGACTGTGTGTCCTCAGGTTTAAACACCTAGCTGCTCCAACCAGACGTACAACTGAGACAGCAGTTGGAACTAGTCTACCAAATCATTGTCTTCACCAAGCTCACTGGTTCTATTTCCTCAACTCTTTCATTTCCTCATAACTGTGTTGAGTGCTTGTTCGTATCTGTGTTTGAAGACTTTGACTGAAGATTTTCTCAATTTCCTCAGTTCAATTTCTTCAGTCTGTTTGTCTTCATCCTGTGTTATCCTGTGTTTACGCTTTCTATACTATGTCCTTGTCTTCACTTCATCATGATGACTATGCTTGTGTTCTGTTATGTTTACTTTTGAGTACTTATTCCGCTGCTAGTAGTTCTTCTCTAAGGAATTTCCTCACCTGCAAATTCCTTAGTCAAGAATTCATAAAAATCGCCTATTCACCCCCCGTCTAGTCGATATAACGCACTTTCAATTGGTATCAGAGCTAGGTACTCTGTTGTTCTATGTGATTTTGGTTTAACTGCCTAGAGTTTTAGTTATGTCGACCGCAGGTATGAAGAAAGTGACATGTCCCATCTTTGACAGTCACGAGTATCCCAAGTGGAAGGCCACGATGAAGAAGCGCCTCATGGCGATGAACAGCGAGCTGTGGACCATCACTGAGATTGGTCTGACCGATCTGTGCAAGATGGCGGAAGCTGATGACATTCGCAAGTACACTCTTCTCAACCTCACGGCTAAGGATGTCATCTACTCCTGTTTGTCTCAAAATCAGTTCAGGAATATCATGCATCTCAATCATGTGAAGCTTATCTGGGACCGTCTCTCTGAGGTCTATGAAGGTCATCGAACCTGTCATGATCCTTGGTTTGAGGACATCAAAGAATCTCTCAAAGCGATGACATTCGAACCAGAATCATCATCTTCTGCATCATGCCTTATGGCAAAAGATGCTAAGGTAACTGAATGCTACCTATCCGAGTCTAGTGATGATGAATCTGGTGATGAATTTGGACCCAGCTATGTCAAACTTGCTCCCTTTCCAGGAAACAACAAAGAGCTTTGGAAAAAGTTCAATACATGCTAAATAAGAGCGATGATATGCTGGGTGAAGAAATGGATCAGTCAAAAGCTTTGGCTGAAAGTCTTTAGAGACTTCATACTAAGTATGACACCCTTCAAGATCATCATAACACTCTCTTATCTGATCATGAGAAGCTTTCTTATGAACTTCTTCAAAGAAAGCAAGACCTTGAGAAGTTAAGAGTGAGTTATGAAGATCTTTAGAAGGAGCGCGATTCATTACTTGCTCAACAAATCAGCGCTTCTTAGGAAGAATTTGTTCCTCCATGCTTGAAGTGCATTGAATGTGAATCTGCTAATTCTTCACCTGAATGTTCAAATGCTGCTAATGTTTCAAATTCTTCACCTGCCTCTGCTATCAATAATTCCTCATTTGAGGGCACTGCTAGTATCACTAATGATGCAGGGCTGAAGGAATTGTACATGACACCCATGTACAAAAGCCTCAAAGGGCATCCGACTCTTTGTGATGTGCTTAAAAAGCAGATCCTCAATAGGAACCCTAGGAAAGAGGGTATTGCCTTTGAGAGGAAACTCAATGTTGATGGTACATATTGGAAGCCTGAGCAGTACCCCAAAACCTCATGGGTTGCTGCAAAGGAACCTCCAGTTGATCCATCTAACTTATCTGGCTTTGCATGTGAATCTCCTCGTTCTGATGATGAGTCATTTGACTCCAACTATAAACTGTTCAAAAATCAGAATGGTGAAATATTTGCTAGATATGTTGGCACTAACTGCAGGAAAGGTCCTCCTATGAAGAAAATTTGGGTTCCCAAAAGGTGCCTTGAAAGTCTTCAGGTGAATGTCCTCAGGACACCACCTGTGAAGAATAGGAACCCCAGATCAAATTCTTCATATGGACCAAACTCCTCAAAAGGATCAAAGTCCTCATATGAATATCATCATGCTAACAACTCTGTTTCGCAGGGAAGAGCTAAGGGCTATGAATATGATCATTATTCTTCTAATTATTATGTTAATAAGTCCTCGAAGATTTATCTGCTTATTCATATGCTTATCCTAACCCCTCTTAGGTGAAACGAAATGGACTGGCTTCTATGCCACCTTTCTCTTATGGAGCTCGTAGAGTGATGAACTCTTTGCCACCCCTTCATATGTGGGTGGTGAAGAAAAAGAACTAATCTCTTCTGCAGGGTCAGGTCTCCAGACATACGTAATCGTCTGAAGAATTTGCTGGAGACCTAAATGTGCCTGAAAGGACGCGGGCTAATCATGAAGACATGAACTTTCATTTCTCACGTCCTCATACTGCTTTATCTATTCTGTTGCTTAATGAAATTGATCTGATGAATTGATGTCATATTCTTCACTGATGAAGTATATGAGTTTGTAAGTTGCACTAATTCATCTGTAGGATGATCAACCCAAAGCCACTGAGTGGGTCCTCGATAGTGGATGTACAAATCACATGACTGGTGACAAGAATCTATTGATGGATGCTCCCTTATCACCATCGCATTTGAAGCATATCATATTCGCTGACAAAGGCAAAAGTCAGGTATTGGGTCTAGGTAAAGTTGCGATCACAAAGGATCGACACATGAACAAATTCATGCTTGTCGAGTCCTTAGGATACAACCTCATGTCTGTCTCAATGCTTTGCGATCTTGATATGGTTGTTGTCTTTGGCAAGTACCGTTGTGTTGTGGTTATGGAAGCTGACAATTCCAAAGTCTTCGATGGCTTTAGGAGAGGAGACATGTATATTGTTGATTTCTCTACAGGACTGCAACCAGCCATGTGTCTACTTGCAAAAGCTTCAGAAGGCTGGCTCTGGCATCGACGACTTGGTCATGCAGGCATGAGGAATTTGCACATGCTTGTGAAGAAGAAGCATGTCATTGGCATCGAGAATGTCAAATTCCTCAAGGATCACTCATGCGGAGCCTGAGAAGCTGGGAAGATGACAAAGGCTAAGCATCCAGCGAAGACTATCATGACCACCACTCGTCCATTTGAATTGCTTCACATGGATCTCTTCGGTCCTAACCATTATACTACAGTCTCAAATGATGCATCTCAATATGGCTTTGTTATTGTTGATGATTACTCTCGATACACATGGGTACACATTGTTACTTACAAACATGAAGTGCAGGAAGTCTTCAAACGATTTTCCTCGAGGGCTTCAACCAACTTTGGTGTGAAGATCAAGCACATCAGAAGTGACAATGGAACCGAGTTCAAGAATTCTGGTCTTGATGACTATCTTGATGAACTTGGTATTACTCATGAGTTATCTACTCCTTATACTCCTCGGCAGAATGGCTTCGTGGAGCGCAAGAACAGGACTCTTGCTGAGATGGCTTGCACTATGCTTGACGAATACAAAATGCCTCATCATTTCTGGATTGAGGCGATTGATACTACGTGCCACATCATCAACAGAGTATATCTTCACAAATTCTTCAAGAAGACTGCCTATGAACTCCTCACCGATAAGAAACCCAATGTAAGTTATTTCAAAGTCTTCCGTGCTAAATGTTGGATTAGAGATCCTCATCACAACTCAAAATTTGCACCGAAAGCACATGAAGGTTTTATGCTTGGTTACGGAAAGGACTCGCGCACCTACAGAGTTTTCAACAACGCTCTTCACAAGGTTGTTGAAACTGTAGATGTGTGGTTCGATGAAACTAATGGCTCGCAAAGAGAGCACCTACCTTCTGTGATAGATGAACCATCACCTGAGGAAACTATCAAGTTCAAGGCTACTGACGATGTCATTCCTACTAAAGAATTCATTCCAGAACATGAAGAACGTCGAGCTAATGCACCTGAAGAAAATACTGAAGAAAATGGTGCTGAAGAAAATGCTGATTAAATTCCTCAACGACAACTAGCTCATCCTCGCGTTGCAAAAGAAGTGCAAGTTGAAAAGATCATCAATGACATCAAAGCGCCAGGTCCTCTCACATGCTCAAAATCTTCACATTTATATAACTTTTGTGGGCACTATGCTTTCATCTCTATCATAGAGCCCACTAAGGTAGATGAAGCATTTCAGGAGCCTGAGTGGATTCAGGCCATGCAAGAAGAATTACATCAGTTCGAGCTCAACAACGTCTGAGAACTGGTCAAACGTCTAGATCCTCGCAAGCACAATATCATTGGCACAAAATGGATCTATCGCAACAAGAAAGACGAAAATGGCCTTGTGGTAAGGAATAAGGCAATGCTTGTAGCTCAAGGCTACACACAGGTTGAAGGAATTGATTTCGATGAAACTTTTGCACCTGTTGCTAGACTTGAGGCTATTCGCATATTACTTTCTTATGCTAACCATCATGATATCACTATATATCAAATGGATGTGAAAAGTGCATTCCTCAATGGTAAGCTTGAGGAAGAAGTATATGTTGCTCAACCCCCAGGTTTTGAAGATCCAAAGCATCCTGACAAAGTCTTCAGACTCAATAAGGCCCTCTATGGCCTCAAGCAGGCCCCACGGGCGTGGTATGATACTTTGAAGGAATTCTGTATGAAGAAAGGCTTCAAACCCGGTTCACTCGACCCTACTCTTTTCACTAAATCTTATGATGGTGAATTATTTGTGTGCCAAATATATGTTGATGATATTATCTTTGGTCGTACTGACCAACGTTATAGTGATGAATTTGCCTATATGATGAGTGAAGAATATCGAATGTCTATGATGGGCGAATTGAAATTCTTCTTAGGTCTTCAAATTCGTCAACAACGCAATGGCATATTCATATCTCAAGAGAAATACCTCAAGGATGTACTGAGGAAATTCGGCATGCAAGATTGCAAAGGCGTCGAAATTCCTATGCCCACAAATGGTCATCTGTGCACTGATGAAAATTGTATCGACTTCGATCATAAGGTATACCGCTCCATGATTGGTTCTTTCTTGTACTTATGTGCATCTAGGCCAGATATTATGCTTAGTGTTTGCATGTGTGCTCGATTTCAAACTACACCGAAGGAATCACACCATAAGGCCGTGAAGCATATTCTTCGATATCTAGCTCACACACCAACACTTGGATTATGGTACCCCAAGGGCTCGGCTTTTGATCTCATTGGATATTATGACTCTGACTATGCTGGTGATCGTGTGGACCGCAAGTCAACATCTGGTACATGTCATTTCCTCGGACAATCTTTGGTCTGTTGGTCCTCGAAGAAACAGAACTGTGTATCACTATCTACTGCTGAAGCTGAGTACATTGCCGCTGGTTCTTGCTGTGCTCAATTGCTATGGATGAAGCAAACTCTCAAGGACTACAGCGTCAACATGAAGAATGTGCCTCTCTTCTGTGACAATGAGAGTGCCATCAAGATTGCTCACAACCCAGTTCAGCACTCGAAGACAAAGCACATTCAGATTCGTCATCATTTTGTTCGTGATCATGTGTTGAAGGGCGACATTTCTATTGAGCATGTGAAGACTGAAGAACAGCTAGCCGATATCTTCACTAAGACCTTGGATGAGAAGAGATTTAACAAGTTGCGGTGTGAGCTAAATATCTTAGAATCTTTGAATATTCTTTGAAAAGGACACTCATCCTAACACTTATGCAAAATTGATGAATTAGATGTGAAACACATGAAGAAACGTTTTTCTTCAATCAATGAAGAATAACACTCTAAGTGTGAAGAAATTAACGAAGAATTTGATTCTCAAAACCCTACGACAATTGTACGCAGTGTCTGAAATCATCATTCTTATATGGTGGGTCACGCCACCACCAAAAGTTGAAAATCCTCAATTTGAGTTTTATTGTTGAAATTCCTCAGTTGTTCAAATTCTTCAACTTTCCTTAGTCTTCACTGTTTCCGTCATTTTTCTTAATTGGCTATATATATATATATATGAGTTTATGTCCTCTACAGCATTCACTTATGGCTATTTCTTCAAGTTGGTTTTTCTGCTAAGTGAATGTGAATAGACCCTTCCCCCTCTATGCTATACTCAACCCAATCTGTTCACAAATTCTTCATGTGTGTTCTATTTGAAACTCGTTCAAAATCTTCACTATGTCCTTGTCAGCTGAAGAAATTGCGAACGGAACTTTAAAACCTATCTTATCTAAATTTTCGGCTTTGCCGCTCAAACCTTTCCGCATCCCACTATATACTTATCTATTCACCCACGATCGCACACGATCTCCACTCCTCAGTACGTGGGTGACACATGCCAAGCAATGTAGAAGGGTCAGGGGCATGTTCGTCCAAATTCTTCGGGCGAACAGTTTTTCACCGTGGCTATAAATACCCCCCCTTTCCCTTCCTCGCTTCCTTTACTCCGCTCGACCTCTCTCCAGCTCGAGTTTCTCAAACCCTAGCGCCACCGCTACATCATCGTCACCGGTGAGGAAAAGCTTCACTTCCTCGACCTCATCGCCGTCGAACTCTCACCGGCCGCGGAAATCTTCACTCCGTCGCTGCCGTAGCTGTCTTCCTCTGCCAAGTTAGGGCGTGGAAGATCTGCACTGACGAACTTCACATCTCCAGATTCCAGTTCATCGTGTTCTTCGTCCAGGGTAATTAAAAGTTACTTTTACTGCCCTCTTTTATTCAAATGATTTCTACAAAATCCTCAAAGGTGTTTTTATTCATATCTTCACACACTAAAACACCTCACATGTCATCTGTTCTTGATTCGTTTCTCTAAGCTATGTTTTTCTTTAAGATTCCTCAAATGTGTGGATACATCTCTGGAACCTAAGACAAAGAACTCTTAGTGAAATTATTCAAGACTCATGTGGTCAAATTCCTCAAACTTGTTCTTTATAAAAACCTTCTGGGAACGCATATGACCTCTCCAAATTCCTCGCAACTATACTCTGTTCACAGGTACTCATGTCAGCTGCTGAATCACTAAGTTCTTATCAACTTAACTCATTTGCAGCGTTCCTCGAAGAAAAGTTGCATACCTCTTCAGAGAATTCAATTGTTCAAAATCCTCAACTGAAGAAAATGGCTGATGGTAAGAAGCCACAGAAAGGAGGAAAGAGGCCTGAGGTCAACAATGCCTTTGAAATACCCGAGGACATCTATGCTGGGTACTGCACACACCCTGAGGAAGATAAAAATCAGCGCAAGCTGCGCATTCAAAAGATTGAGAGGAGATGGGCAAGAGAGTGGAGGGAGTACAGATATGTCACTCCCAAATATATGAAGAAATTTGCATTAAATCCTCCATGCCCAAGACCTCCGCTGGCACATGGTCAAATAGTTGATCCCACCAGCCTCAAGCATGGTGAGGATTATCCTGATGAATGGGCCAAGCGCCAAGCCAAGTTGGCCAAACAAGCAAAAGATGCAGTGATGAAATTCAACGAAGACTCTGCTGCCGTTGCTGCTGTTGAGGCCTCTGTAAAGCCGAAGAAGGCCATGCCTAAGAAGCCTGCTCACAAGCCCAGTGCTTCACCAGCAATGCCCTCACGGCCAAGTTCCTCAGCTATGCCCTCACGGCCAAATTCCTCAAAGTCCTCACGACCAATTCCTCACGCTGCTCCTGCTTCTACAAAATCCTCATCTCCTCCGCCAAAGTCTTCGACTGCTCCAACCAAATCCTTAGCACCTATGCATCTCGCCACGTGCCAAAGGACCACAGGCATATCTATTGCCTCAGGAGCCTCTGCAAGTTCCTCAGCAGCTCCAAGTTCCTTAGCTGCTCCCACTCTTCTGAACAAGAAGACCATTGCTGGACGAGGTCCTCAACCAAGTCCTCACAAGAAACAAGTTGCTTTCCAAGTGCCCTTTGATGATGATGAAGCTGATGGTGAAGAACTTGCTGAAATCATCAGGGACAGGCAACTCAGGGCCGCTAGAGCCAAAGGCAGTAATGTGCCATTAATGATGGATCCGAAGTTGATCCTAGTCTTCATTGACTTGTGGCACAAGGACCCCAACACACCTCTGCCTGAGCTGAACCTCACTCCTGGTCAAAGTCATGTACTGACTCACTTCATTGATGAATAAAAATGGAAATTTGAACAGGGAAGGAGGGTGAAGAAAGCGCGGTACAAGAAAGAGTTTTTTCTGAAGCAAAACGTTCTAAAGCTTTCACCTGAAGAACTTATTGCTCTTCAATCTGAAATCAAGAAACTGGGTGATGAATTTGATCACTACTATGCTGACTAGCTAGGAGCCAAAGTCAAATTTGTAAAGATAACTGAACAGTTCACTTCCAATGTTGCAGCCCCAACGCAACAGGAAATTCCTCAGGCTGAAGCATCTGCTCAGCCGACTGAAGAAAATGCCAGCACCACTGATGACAATCAGGTTGCTGAAGAAAATGTGAGTTCCAGGGCTGATAACAGCATTCCATCCGCTGCTAAAATTGCCAGGGCATCCACTAGTGGTGCTCCTGAAGAAAATGAAGAAGTTAGGGCAACTGCATCAGTTGTACCTAAAGAAATTCAACTCAATTCCTCCGCTCCTGCGCCTTCACCAACTCTGATCCTTCCATCTGCATCAGATGTGAAGAAGACCAAGGCTGCAGAGCATGCAGCGGTGAAGAAAAGGAAGGCATCAACTGCATCAGATTCTTCAGCTCATAAGAAGATGAAACCATTGACTAGCTCATTTGCAAACCCCATTGATGTTGTTCCTATCTCAACCATGCCATCAAAGGACCTTGTTCCTTTTGATGAAGAATATGTGATTCCAAGTGAATCTGATGAAGAGAATCCCTCTGCTGCTTTTTTAGAACAGATGGATGAAGAAATTGAAGTGGATACAATCCCTTCAACACCAGTTGTCTCCTCGCCTATGCCTCGGTTTACTGCTGAAGAGGCCGGCATTGAAGAAATGGGAGATGAAGATGTGGACATTGGCTGTACCACACCCATGCTAAGTGATGAATTTTGGGAAAGTCAGCACCCCAACTCTCCACTCTTCACACCATTGCAACAAATTCCTTAGCCCCTAGTAACTACTGTACAAATGGGATCTGATGAACCACATGCCACATCGTCTGTCCATGAAGAAATTCCATCCACTAGTGTTGAAGATCATGTAGATGAAGAATTAAAGTCACAGGCTACCACTGAAGCAGCACCTGAAATTCCTCAGCCTATGGAACCTGAGATCGAGATCCCGGAGGTTGTGATGCAATTGATTGACACTCCTCACCCCAAGCCAAAGGATCCATTCTCAAAGAAGGAGAAATTCAAGGCTGATGATTTCTTCGGCGAGAACATGTTCTTCACTAACTATAATCCTCATGTGGACATGCGAGCCAGGCCAACTTCTATTCTTCACTGATTTTCAACAAAGACAAAATCTTCTACCATGAGCATATTCCTCATGTGGACATGGAATCATTACCTTGCTTCTCTCCTGTGCTTAGTGTTCTTCATGATGCAGGCCTCCTCAACTTTTGCTCTGACATTGTTGATTGGAATGAAGAGCTTATTCTTCAATTCTATGCTACATTGCACATCACAGGTGATCCTGAAGATATCAACACCTGGGTCTTGGACTGGATGACCAAAAATACTCACTATAAGGCACCGGCCTCTGAATTGCTTCACGCCTTGCCCATCAGTCCACCTAGTGGAGGAGCTCGCTGCCTGTATCATGAACCAGAACTCACAGCCCATTACATGCAAGTGTTAATGAAGCCTTTGAAGCCCGGTCAAGCTCCAAGGACCAAATTCCTCGTGAAGGATTTACTCTATGTGCCTAGAACCATCTATCGCATTCTAACGAGGACAATGAGTCCCATCAAAGGCCACGACTCATCTGATGAGGAAATAGTTGGCATCATGAAGAATCTGCTATTCAACATCATTCATAGCATTCCTATCAACTATCACGATTTCTTCATGAGGACTCTGGCAAATGTTGCACTTTCTCCGTTTGAGCTGAAACCTTATGCTCCTTGGATTATGAGATTCCTCAGGACAAGGTCTTCACTCAACTACAAGGCTGATTTTCATAATCACCTTAACTATTTGCCCCCGATTGAAGTCCTCAAGCAGGCTTTTACTTCAACTGATGAAAAGGGCAAGGCTCCTGCAGTCATTGATGAAGGCATTCGTCCATTGGATGGTCAGTTTCACAAAGCTGCATCTTATTCCAACAATGATGACTCTGCCACACATGACTTTGTTGCCAATGCACCAAAGTCTACTCCTCAAGCCACTGCTCCTCATGTGATGAATGATCCTGAGCTTCTGCTTAGTCTTCATGAGAAGGTGGATCGACACTATAAATGGGTTAAGCGTTAGTTTGGTTCATTTCTTCACAACATGACTGCTACACACAATGCAGTGAAGAAAAACCATTACTACCTCCAAAAGTCTTCGGTTGCACCTGGGCCATTCTACCACATCTGTATGGTGAAGAAGATCTCAAGAAAATGGGTCTCAAGGAAGATTTTGACTGGTCTGCACCTCCACCGAAGAAATTCAAGAAGGTCAAGGTTCCTCATATATGTTAATGCACGCATGTTGAATTACATCAGTCACCATATTTCATCATGCATTTCAAATTCCTCATTATGATATGTCAAATTCATGTATGAATTACAAGATATAGAGGGAGATCTCCATGATTCTACTCTTCAAGTGTGCAAGGCTTCAAAAGCAAATTCCTCATCATGCACATCTTTAGGGGGGTTCTTCTATATCTTGCAATCAAATTCCTCAATATCAGTATTTACACTTCATATGTTTATCCCCGTTGAAAAGTTAACCTATATTGTCATCAATCACCAAAAAGGGGGAGATTGTAAGTGCATCTAGTGCCCTTAGTGATTTTGGTGTATTGAAGCCTTATAGGTTAAGGGACTAATGTGTTTTTGAGTGTACACAGGTCTATAAGTCTATGAGGAGTTTGATATTTACAGAGAAAGTCGACCCCTAAAAATGAAGTTCTTCGACTGAAGACTTTGGATTTCTGAAGACTTTCTGAAGACTTTGAAAGTGAAGAAATTGGTGCAATCCTGAAAACTTGGTATTCATTCGAGGAACATGAAGCATGAAGACTTTGTTTTCATAGTTTCATTTTCTCTTTCTTGAGTCATAGGAAACACCGTGCTGTTAAAGGGGGTTGAGGAAATACTAAGGAAAAATTTCCATGTGATGCTCAACTCAAAATCCTACACCTACCAATCCCTTCGAGTGAAGCCATTGGAAATCTCATACAGTTCAGTCATACTCTTCAGTGACAGAGACGAAGTTCTTCTGGTCTCTGAGGAATTTGTTTTGACTGAGGAGTTAGTAATTCGCCAGTGCGGATTGCCTACACAGTGAGGAACATGATAGCCCTGAGGAATTTGATACTCAAATTTCTAACCATTGTTGTGCCTTGTGCCAGCTGTCCCAAAATATCTACCTACCTAACGGTCATATCATTGAAGGGCATTTATGTCTTATTATGTCGGGCTGCTCCCTAGACTATACATAGCTGCCCCCTACAACCACTAGCTGGTTGGCTGCTCCGAGAGAAACTAACACTTGTCATTTAAGAGCATCCCATCCTCCGAGGACTTTGAGCGAAAATCATCAAGTGAGGAAAACCCAAACACCTACAAACCCCAAGTGATTGAGCATGACTGAAGAAATTGATCCTATGTGGATCCGACACTTGTTACCTTTGAAGACTGTGCTTCTTCCAGACGGTTAGGCGTCAAGGTCTAAAGCATCCAAGAGGAATTGTGGATCGCCGAGTGACCATGTTTGTGAAGGTTCGGAGGTCACCTGAAGACTTACCACAAGTGATTGGGCGAGGTCTGTGTGACTTTAGCTCAACGAGAATACAGTAAGGACTATGTGTCCGGGACTGTGTGTCCTCAGGTTTAAATACCTAGTCGCTCCAACCAGACGTACAACTGAGACAACAGTTGGAACTGGTCTACCAAATCATTGTCTTGACCAAGCTCACTAATTCTATTTCCTCAACTCTTTCATTTCCTCATAACTGTGTTGAGTGCTTGCTCGTATCTATGTTTGAAGACTTTGACTAAAGTCTTTCTCAATTTCCTTAGTTCTATTTCTTCAGTCTGTTTGTCTTCATCATGTGTTATCCCGTGTTTACGCTTTCTGTACTCTGTGCTTGTCTTCATTTCATCATGATGACTATGCTTGTGTTCTGTTATGTTTACTTTTGAGTACTTATTGCGCTGCTAGTAATTCTTCGCTAAGGAATTTCCTCACCTGCAAATTCCTCAGTGAAGAATTCATAAAAATCGCCTATTCACCCCCCCCTCTAGTCGATATAACACACTTTCAGAAACGATTCTGCATCTACTACTATTACTCCACACATCGACCACTATCCAGCATGCATTTAGAGTATTAAGTTCATAAGAACAGAGTAACACAATAGGCAATATTACATGATGTAGAGGGATAAACTCAAGCAATATGATATAAGCCCCATCTTTTTATCCTCGTTGGCCACAATACAATACGTGCCTTGCTGCCCCTGCTGTCATCGAGAAAGGACACCGCAAGATTGAACCCAAAGCTAAGCACTTCTCCCATTGCAAGAAAGATCAATCTAGTAGGCCAAACTAAACTGATAATTCGAAGAGACTTGCAAAGATATCAAATCATGCATATAAGAATTCAGAGAAGAATCAAATATATTCATAGATAATCAAGTTCATAAACCCACAATTCATCGGATCTTGGAAAACACACCGCAAAAAGTGTTACATCGAATAGATCTCCAAGAAGATCGAGGAGAACTTTGTATTGAGATCCAAAGAGAGAGAGAGGAAGCCATCTAGCTAATAAGTATGGACCCGAAGGTCTGTGGTAAACTACTCACACATCATCGCAGAGGCTATGGTGTTGATGTAGAAGCCCTCCGTGATCGAATCCCCCTCCGACGGAGCGCCGGAAAAGGCCCCAAGATGGGATCTCATGGGTACAGAAGGTAGAGGTGGTGGAAAAGTTGTTTCGTTGCTCTCCCCAAAGGTTTTAGGTTCTAAGAGTATATATATGCGAAAGAAATAGGTCGGTGTAGCTGCGAGGGGCCCACGAGGGTGGGCAGCACACCCTCCTTCCTCGTGGCTTCCTCGTTGCTTCCTTGACGTCAACTCCAAGTCTCCTAGATTGAGTTTGTTCCAAGAACGATCCTCGCGAAGGTTTCATTCCATTTGGATTCCGTTTGATATTCCTTTTCTGCGAAACACTAAGATAGGGAAAAAACAGCAATTTGCACCAGGCTTTCGGTTAATAGGTTAGTCCCAAAAATAATATTAAAGTGCATATAAAGCCCACTAAACATCCAAAACAGATAATATAATAGCATGGAACGATAAAAAATTATAGATACATTGGAGACGTATCAAGCAACCCCAAGCTTAATTCATGCTCGTCCTCGAGTAGGCAAATGATAAAAACAAAATTTTTGATGTGGAATGCTCCCTAACATAATTTTCAATGTAATTCTCTTTATTGTGGCATGAATTTTCAGATCCATAAGATTCAAGATAAAAGTATAATATTGACATAAAAATAATAATACTTAAAGCATACTAACTAAGCAATTATGTCTTCTCAAAATAACATGGCCAAAGAAAGCTATCCCTACAAAATCATATAGTCTGACTATCCTCTATCTTCATCACACAAAATATTTAAATCATGCACAACCCCGATGAAAAGCCAAGCAATTGTTTCATACTTTTGATGTTCTCAAACTTTTTCAATCTTCACGCAATACATGAGCATGAGCCATGGATATAGCACTATAGGTGGAATAGAATGGTGGTTGTGGAGAAGACAAAATGGAGAAGATAGTCTCACATCAACTAGGCGTATCAACGGGCTATGGAGATGCCCATCAATAGATATTAATGTGAGTGAGTAGGGATTGCCATGCAACGGATGCACTAGAGCTATAAATGTATGAAAGCTCAACAAAAGAAACTAAGTGGGTGTGCATCCAACTTGCTTGCTCACAAGGACCTACGGCATTTTGAGGAAGCCCGTCATTGGAATATACAAGCCAAGTTCTATAATGAAAAATTCCCAATAGAATAAGAAAGTGACAACATAAGAGACTCTCTATCATGAAGATCATGGTGCCACTTTGAAGCATAAGTGTGGAAAAAGGATAGTAGCATTGCCCCTTCTCTCTTTTTCTCTCATTGTTTTATTTGGGCCTTTTCTCTTTTTTATGGCCTCTTTTCCACTTTTTTCGTCCGGAGTCTCCTCCCGACTTGTGGGGGAATCATAGTCTCCATCATCCTTTCCTCACTGGGACAATGCTCTAATAATGATGCTCATCAAACTTTTATTTACATACAACTCAAGAATTACAACTCGATACTTAGAACAAAATATGACTCTACGTGAATGCCTTCGGCGGTGTACCGGGATGTGCAATGAATCAAGAGTGACATGTATGGAAAATTATGAATGGTGGCTTTGCCACAAATACGATGTCAACTACATGATCATGCAAAGCAACACGACAATGATGGAGCGTGTCATAATAAACGAAACGATGGAAAGTTGCATGGCAATATATCTCGAATGGATATGGAAATGCCATAATAGGTAGGTATGGTGTCTGTTTTGAGGAAGGTAAATGGTGGATTTATGGTACCGGTGAAAGTTGCGCGGTACTAGAGAGGCTAGCAATGGTGGAAGGGTGAGAGTGCGTATAATCCATGGACTCAACATTAGTCATAAATAAATCACATACTTATTGCAAAAATCTATAAATGAATTATTACGCGCATGCTCCTAGGGGGATATATTGGTAGGAAAAGACCATCGCTCGTCCCCAACCGCCACTCATAAGGAAGACAATCAAAAAATAAATCATGCTCTGACTCATCACATAACGGTTCACCATACGTGCATGCTACGGGAATCACAAACTTTAACACAAGTATCTCTCAAATTCACAACTACTCAACTAGCATGACTATAATATCACCATCTTCATACATCAAAACAATCATAAAGAATCAAACTTCTCATAGTATTCAATGCACTTTATATGAAAGATTTTTATCATACCCATCTTGAATGCCTATCATATTAGGACTAATTTCATAACCAAAGCAATTTACCATGTTTTTCTAAAATACTCTCAAAATAATATAAGTGAAGCATGAGATATCAATAATTTCTAAAAAATAAAACCACCACCATGCTCTAAAAAATATATAAGTGAAGTACTAGAGCAAAATTATCTAGCTCAAAAGATATAAGTCAAGCACATAGAGTATTCTAATAAATTCCAATTCATGTGTGTCTATCCCACAAGGTGTGCACAGCAAGTATTATTGTGGTAAACTAAAAAGAAAAGGCTCAAATCATACAAGATGCTCCAAGCAAAACACATATCATGTCGTGAATGAAAATATAGCCTCAAGTAAAGTTACCGATAGACGAAGACGAAAGATGGGATGCCTTTCGGGGCATCCCCAGGCTTAGGCTTATGGTTGTCCTTGGATTTTACCTTGGAGTGCCTTAGGAATCCCCAAGCTTAGGCTCTTGCCACTCCTTGTTCCAAAATCCATCAAATCTTTACCCAAAAACTTGAAAACTTCACAACACAAAACTCAACAGAAAATCTCAAGAGCTCCGTTAGTACAAGAAAACAAATCACCACTTGAGGTATTGTAATGAACTAATTCTTTATTTATATTGGTGTTAAGCCTACTGTATTCCAACTTCTGTATGGTTCATAACCCCCGATACTAGCCATAGATTCATCAAAATAAGCAAACAACACACGAAAAACAGAATCTGTCAAAAACAGAACAGTCAGTAGTAATCTGTAGGTTCCGAATACTTATGTAACTCCAAATATTCTACCAAATTAGGACGTCCTACATAATTTGTATATTTATCTACTGCAGTGGGATTTGGTATTTTATCGCTCTCTGGTTAAAAGTGAAAATTATTCTCGTGAGTGCATACTTTCTGTTTTTTCAGTAAGATCAAACAACAATCATCGAAGAAGACCCTAAAGGCTTTACTTGGCACAAACAATAATTAAAACATAAAAAACACAATCATAACAGAGGGTAGATGATTTAATTATTACTAAACAGGAAAAAAAGCAAGGAACAAAAATAAAATTGGATTGCCTCCCAACAAGCGCTATCGTTTAACGCCCCTAGCTAGGCATAGAAACAAGAATAGATCTAGGTATTGTCATATTTGGTATGCAATTCATAAGTGGCTCTCATAATAGATTCATAAGGTAATTTAATTTTATTCTTAGGAAAGTTTTCCATGCCTTTCCTTAATGGAAATTGGAATCTAATATTTCCTTCTTTCATATCAATGATTGCACCAATCGTTCTAAGGAAAGGTCTACCAAGAATAATAGGACAAGTAGGATTGCAATCTATATCAAGAACAATGAAATCTACTGGCACATAATTCCTATTTGCAACAATAATAACATCATTAATAATTCCCATAGATTTCTTAATGGTGGAATCTGCAAGATGCAAATTTAAAGAACAATCATCAAATTCAAGGAAACCTAGCACGTCACACAAAGTTTTTGAAATCATGGAAACACTAGCACCTAAATCACATAAAGCATAGCATTCATGATCTTTAATGTTAATTTTAATAGTGGTTTCCCACTCATCATAAAGTTTTCTAGGGATAAAAACTTCTAATTCAAGTTTTTCTTCATAAGATTGCATTAAAGCATCAATGATATGTTTAGTGAAAGCTTTGTTTTGATCATAAGCATGAGGAGAATTTAACATGGATTGCAACAAGGAAATACAATCTATCAAAGAGAAATTATCATAATTAAATTCCTTGAAATCCAAAATAGTGGGTTCATTGCTATGTAAAGTTTTGTCCTCTTCAACCCCACTTTTACCAATTTTTGCATTAAGATCTAAAAACTCCGAATCGTTGGACGCCTTATAACTAAAGTTGACTCATCTCCAGTCCCATCTTTATCAAGATTCATATTAGCGAACAAAGATTTAATAGGAGACACACCAATCACTTTTAGATCTTCATCATTATTATCATGAAAACAAGAAGAACACGCTTTCACAAAGCAATCTTTCTTAGCACGCATCCTAGCGGTTCTTTCTTTGCACTCATCAATGGAAATTATCATGGCTTTGAGAGACTCATTGATATCATGCTTAGGTGGAATAGATCTAAGTTTCAAATAATCAACATCAAGAGAAATTATATCCATGTTCCTAGCCAACTCATCAATCTTAAGCATTTTTTCTTCAAGCAAAGCATTGAAATTCTTTTGTGAATTCATAAATTCTTTAACACTAGTCTCAAAATCAGAGGGCATCTTATTAAAATTTCCATAAGAGTTGTTGTAGGAATTACCATAATTATTAGAGGAATTACTAGGGAACGGCCTAGAATTAAAGTTTCCTCTATACGCGTTGTTACCAAAATTGTTCCTACCAACAAAATTCACATCCATAGATTCATTATTATTCTCAATCAAAGTAGACAAAGGCATATCATTAGGATCAAAAGAAACACTCTTATTAGCAAAAAAAATCATAAGTTCATCCATCTTTCCACTCAAGACATTAATCTCTTCTATCGCATGAACCTTTTTACTAGTAGATATTTCGGTGTGCCATTGAGAATAATTAACCATAATATTAGCTAGGATTTTAGTAGCTTCTCATAAAGTTATTTCCATACAAGTGCCTCCCACGGCCGATTCTAAAAGAATTCTAGAAGCAAAATTCAATCCAGCATAATTTTTTGTATAATCATCCATAAATTCAAACCATGTGTAGGGCAATTACGTATCATTAATTTCATCCTCTCCCAAGCTTGTGCAACATGCTCATGATCAAGTTTCTTAAAATTCATAATATCGTTTCTAAGAGAGATGATCTTAGCGGGAGGAAAATACTTAGAGATAAAAGCATCTTTGAACTTATTCGAAGAATCAATACTATTTTTAGGAAAAGAAGAGAACCAAGTTTTAGCACGATCTCTGAGCGAAAACGAAAATAGCTTCAATTTAACAATATCATTATCCACATCTTTATTCTTTTGCATATCACATAAATCAACAAAGTTGTTTAGATGGGTAGCGGCATCTTCGCTAGGAAGGCCAACAAATTGATCTTTCATGACAAGATTCAGCAAAACAGTATTAATTTCACAAGATTCAGCATGGATAAGAGGAGCAATCGGAGTGCTAATAAAATCATTATTGTTGGTATTGGAAAAGTCACACAATTTAGTTTTGTATTGAGCCATCATGACAAACAATCAATCCAACACACAAGCAAACAAGAGGCAAGCAAAAAGAGGCAAACGGAAAAAGGGCGAACGGAAAAGAGGCGGATAAAACAGTAAGGGTGAAGTGGGCGAGAGGAAAACGAGAGGCGAATGCCAAATAATGTAATCCGAGGGATTAGAGTTTGTGATGGGTACTTGGGATGTCTTGACTTGGCGTAGATCTCCCTGGCAACGGTGCCAGGAATGGCTAGTTGTCAGGAGATCAAATCTCGACTTGACTTGGTGCAAATCTCCCCGGCAATGGTGCCAGAAATCCTTCTTGCTACCTCTTGAGCATGCATTGGTTTTCTATTGAATAGGAAAGGGTGATGCAGCAAAGTAGCGTAAGTATTTCCCTCATTTTTTGAGAACCAAGGTATCAATCCAGTAGGAGACTACACGCAAGTCGCCTAGTACCTGCACAAACAAACAAGAACCTCGCAACCAACGCGATAAAGGGATTGTCAATCCCTTCACGGTCACTTACGAAAGTGAGATCTGATAAAGATAATAAGATACATATTTTTGGTATTTTTGTGGTATAGATTGGAAAATAAAGATTACAAAATAAATGGCGACAGAAATAGCTAGTGGATGGGAAACTAATATGATGTAAAGTAGACCCGGGGGCCATAGGTTTCACTAGTGGCTTCTCTCAAGATAGCATGTATTACAGTGGTTGAACAAATTACTGCCGAGCAATTGATAGAAAAGCGCATAGTTATGATGATATATAAGGCAATGATCATGAATATAGGCATCACGTCCGTGTCAAGTAGACCGAAACGATTCTGCATCTACTAGTATTACTCCACACATCGACCGCTATCCAGCATGCATCTAGAGTATTAAGTTCATAAGAACAGAGTTACACATTAGGCAAGATGACATGATGTAGAGGGATAAACTCAAGAAATATGATATAAACCCCATCTTTTTATCCTTGATGGCAACAAAACAATACCTGCCTTGCTGCCCATGCTGTCACTGGGACAAGACACCGCAAGATTGAACCCAAAGCTAAGCACTTCTCCCATTGCAAGAAAGATCAATCTAGTGGGCCAAACTGAACCGATAATTCGAAGAGAATTGCAAAGATATCAAATCATGCATATAAGAATTCATAGAAGAATCAAATAATATTAATAGATAATCAAGTTCACAAACCCACAATTCATCGGATCTCGGCAAACACACCGCAAAAGGAGTTACATCAAATTGATCTCCAAGAAGATCGAGGATAACTTTGTATTGAGATCCAAAGAGAGAGAAGAAGCCATCTAGATAGTAACTATGGACCCAAAGGTTTGTGGTAAACTACTCACACATCATCGGAGAGGCTATAGTGTTGATGTAGAAGACCTCCATGATCGAATCCCCCTTCGGTGGAGCACCGAAAAAGGCCCCAAGATGGGATCTCACGGGTACAGAAGGTTGCGTCGGTGGAAAAGGTGTTTCATTACTCTCCCCGAAGGTTTTAGTGCATAAGAGTATATATATAGGCGAAAGAAATAGCTCGGTGGTGCTGCGAGGGGGCCACGAGGGTGGGGGGCGCCCTCCTGCCTCGTGGCTTCCTCGCTGCTTCCTTGACGTCCACTCCAAGTCTCCAAGATTGCGTTTGTTCCAAAAACGATCCTTGCGAAGGTTTCATTCCGTTTGGATTCCGTTTGATATTCCTTTTCTGCGAAAAACTGAAATAGGCAAACAAACATCAATTTGCACTGGGATTTCGGTTAATAGGATAGTCCCAAAAATAATATAAAAGTGCATAGTAAAGCCCACTAAACATCCAAAACAGATAATATAATAGCATGGAACAATAAAAAATTATAGATACGTTGGAGACGTATCAGTATGGCAGTTGATTTGTTAGCCATTGGCAAAGATATTTTAGTAGGTGTGAGTTTATTCAAATCAAGTCTTTTATATAATGAGAAAGTCATAACCCTAACACCAGCTCCTAAATCACACAAAGCAATTTTCACATAATTCTTTTTGATAGAGCAAGGTATAGTTGGTATTCCCGGATCTCCAAGTTTTTTAGGTACTCCATCTTTAAAAGTATAATTAACAAGCATAGTGGAGATTTCAACTTCCAGTATTTTTTTGTTATTAGTGATGATGTCTTTCATGTACTTTGCATAAGGAGGAATTTTGAAGATATTAGTCAAACGAGTAGGCAAAAAGACTGGCCTCGGCATTTCAGCAAAGCATTGAAATTCTTGATCATCATTCTTTTTAGTTGACTTAGGTGGAAAGGGCATAGGTTTTTGTACCCACGGTACTCTTTCTTTACCATGTTTTCTAGCAACTGAGTCTCTTTTGTCATACCTTTTTTTGACTATATACTGCAAGGCAATAGCCTCACAGCCCTTTATTAAAAACAATAGGTAAGCAGTACAAAATTACAAAGAGCAAAAGAAAGACTACTTACAGAGAGAGATTAGGGTAGGGAAGCTATCTAAGAGGTTAGTCTATCTCTATATTTACACTTGATTCTATGAGCTAAAAGAGAAATATCATGAATAAAGTTCCTCCTCCAAGATCTGAAAGTGGGCAACTCATTTCTGAAGATCCTTCCATTCCTTTGGGTCCAAATATTCCAAGTAGCCGTAAAGATTACCTCAGTGAAAAAAGGCTGACCAAATTCCTCCCTGGCCGCGCAAGCCATTTCAAAAGTAGTCTGGTTAGGGTGAACACTCCATGAGATGCCCAAAGAATTCCAGACACATTGGCTAAAGTTGCAAGCAAAGAAGAGATGAGCTCTATCTTCATGCAAACCTGAGAAGCACATAGCACAAGTATCATCCTGAATAATCCAATGTCGTCACTGCATCATATCCCTAGTGTTTAGACGATCCATCAAAAGGAGCCAGCCAAACACCTTGACCTTGAGAGTGCAAGAACATTTCCAGATCCACCCAAATATGGGGTCAACCACGACTTCGAAAAAACAAAACAAATAGTAGATCCTGGATCGATAATCCCCAGTTTTTGAAGGCCATTTCCAGACATCATTAACTCCCTCATGCAAATTGATCAGAGGCATTAAAGCCTGAAGCTGATTGAATTCCTCAAAAGCTTCAACTGATAAAGGCAGGTGAAAATTGTCGGTCGGGTCAGGCAGCTCCATCATATCCTTAATGGTAAGCGTGTCATCAATCACAAAAGAGTGGAGCCTCGGGAAACGTTGTTGCATGATAACCACCTCGTTATTAAGTTGCCACCGATCCAGCCAAAAAACCACCGAGTCCCCGGAGCGCACGTGAGGGACAACCAATTTACAAAAAAAATTATCATACAGCTTCATCACGTCACGCCACCAAAAAGAACCACAACTTTGAGTTACTTGGGGCGGTGCAGCAGCATAATATGTGTCCCAGATAAGAGAAACCCAGGGCACATCCAACTTGTTAAAAAATTTGAAGAGATGCTTGATCAACAAGGCATCATTTTGTATGCCAAGGTCCAGAACCCCAAGTCCTCCATGGCTCTTGGGCCGACATACTAACTCCCAAGCTACCAATGATTGTCTTGGTGTATCAGAGTTGCCTCGCCAGAAACATTGCCGCATGATACGTTCAATCTGCTTCAAAATTCCTTGAGGTAATGAGAGAGTGCACAAGAAGTATATTGGCATGTAACAAAGAACAGATTTCAAGAGTTGCAGCCGGCTGCCCTGGTTCAACAGACAAGAGGAGGCAGACAATCTTCTCTCTATGCGGTCCACTATGGGAAGCAAGTCATAAATTGTGGGCCTACTAGTACCCATTGGCAATCCCAGGTAAGTAAATGGCATGGAGCCAACATCACACCCAAACAAAGCAGCCACACGTTTACCCTCCTCATCAGACATATTCATTGGAATCAATGAGGATTTACTAAAGTTAACCCGCAAACCCGTAGACTTAGCAAAGGTCTCAAGCATTTCCTTGAAAGCAATGAGCTGGCTATCCACCGCAGGAAGGAAAATTAATGTGTCCTCAGCGTATTGCACAATTGGATAGTCCCGTGAAGTGGTTGGTATGGGCAGTGTGAGAATGTTCCTTGCACACATCTCATTAACCACAGACTGCAATAAATCCACAGCAATCACAAATAGCAAAGGGGATAATGGGTCTCCTTGGCGCACACCCGAACGACGGACAAAGTGATTACCAGGCACACCATTTAAAAGAACCGAAGAGGATCCAGAGGACAAGATGCTATCAATCCAACCTGTCCAGCAATCATCAAAACCCTTACATTTCAGGATCCTGAGAATCAGCTCGTGCTCGATGGTATCAAACGCCTTCGTGAAATCCAATTTGAGAAGGATTATAGGCCTTTTGGATGCCTTGCACTGGTGGATATATTCAAAACACCATGCAAGACAATCTTGAATGGATCTACAATGAAGAAACCCATATTGATTGCGGTGAATACATTTTAAGATCACACTCTGTAAACGATTTGCCAAAAGTTTAGTTAAAACTTGAGGCAAGTATTTGTCAACGAGATGGGCCTAAAATCACCAATATACTCCGGGTTCAACTTCTTGGGAATGAGGGTAATGAGAGATGTATTTAGACACTCCAGGTCGCACTTTCCCTCATAAAATTCCTTGACCAGCTTCATAAAATCTGGCTTCAAGATATTCCAACATTTCTTGAGAAAAAGACCAGTAAACCCATCAGGGCCCGGAGCGCGGTCAGAAGGCATGTTCTTAATCACCGTATCCACCTCGGAGTCCGTGAAAGGCAAGGACAAATTCTCCAGACCATCAATCCGAGTAATTAATGTGTCAAGGTCAAAACCCATTTGAATACCTTTTGCCTGGCCCATTCTATGATTGAAATCAGACCAAAACATCCCTGCTAACTGTTGATGATCCGAAATCCCCTCCCCATCCATAGATTTGATCGAGGAAATGGTGTTTCTCCGATACCTTTCAGTTGCCATAGCGTGGAAATTTTTTGAATTTTCCTCACCAACTTTGATATTTCTGATCGTGCAACGTTGCTTCCAATAAATGAACTGCCAGTGTAGAATATCTTCAAGATGTAATTTGACAATCTTGCGAAAATTGAACTCCGGCCAACTCAAGGGCCTAAATTCCTCAATATTATCCAAAAATAGAATTACTTTGTTGCAATCAGTAATGAGAGCCTTGACTGTGGATAGGTTGAGATGCCATTTCTTAAGAGCATAACGAAGAGATTTGAATTTAGCAGAAATGGTTAAGGCAGTTGAAGATCTATCCACGGGTCTGTTCCAAACCTCAGATACACAATCCATAAAACCAGGCAGATCAACCCAATAGTTTTCAAAGCGAAAAACTTTTGCCTTGGGAATACAAGTGGCAATGGAAACCACACACGGAACGTGATCAGAGGCAGTGCGCGCAAGCGGAAGAACCATTGTGTTGGGGTGATCATGTGTCCAAGCCACAGATGTAAAAAACCAATCAATTTGTTCGAGCAGAGGTGTGATTTGCATATTAGACCATGTGTACTGACGACCCTTGATTGGCAGCTCAACAAGACCCAAATGACCAATTATTTCGTTAAACAAAAAGATATCATTCACATCACCACCTGGCTGATTTCGATTCTCAAACGAACACATAAAGTTGAAATCACCTAAAAGAAACCAATTCTCCTCAAAATGAATATCCAAATTATATAACCACTGCACAAAATCGTCATGCGCCGGTCCTTGACACGGACCATAAATTGAGACAAGAAACCAAGTCTCTGATGTATGCTTAGATTGAAACTTCACAATAATACCATATGGTTTAGCCTCAATTAAGTTGCCTGTGAAGAAGGATGAATTCCATATGACCACCATACCAGCGGATGCCCCAACCGATGGCACATAAACAAAGTTATCAAAACGCCGAGGACAGAATTTTCTAATGAAGCGTTGATCAATATGCATGCATTTGGTTTCTTGGAGGCAAACAACAGAGCACCCACTTTCATTGAACTTTTGCCTAACAGCAAGCTGACGCGCTTCAGAAATCAGACCCCTAACATTCCAACAAAGTACTTTCCACTCTCTAAACGAAGTTTGATTCATTACAAACCAAAAGAGAACACATTTAAAAGTAAGCCACACAATGGCCTACAACCCACTAAACAGACGAAAACTGCAAGGTTCCAAACAGATAAGAACAGATAAATGGCGATTATGGTACGCCATGGACCTAAACCCTGGATGAAGAAACTAATCATCGGAACTTGTGCTGTTGTTGGAGCGGGTAAGATTAGCTGCAAGCTTATCCGTCGTGATCTTCTCCGGTGCAATGCGAAGACGAGTACCAATTCGCTGAAGATCGACTATGGCCGTCAGAGGAGGCACTGCAGAGTCGTCATCAGGCTGGGAAGGCACAGATTTGCGCTTCTTCAGTGTGTGTGGCCTCCTAGAAGGTGTGCCAGAAGTTACCTGACGATATCCATCACGCATCGCACTAAGACGAGCACTGCGCCTGACCTCAGAATCCACAATGACTCGAGAGGCCTTGGGCTTTCTTCCACGCTTCAGAGTAACTTTAGGAATAGCCGTAAACTCAAATGCTTCAGCAACAGGCTCATCAATATCGTCAAAACAAAGAGCTCGAGCTACAGGCCTTTTAATAGGTGTCACTTCCTTAAACTGAGTCACAGAAACAGGTGCAGGCAGAAGCTGCAATTTTGGAGCTGGAGTGTTGAAAAGAGTCTCCCAGGACTGCTTGTTCAGAAGAGCACCGAGATCAGACCGAAAGACAAACTTTGGGATATTAGAGATCCCAATAAGCGGCACTACCTTCTCAAAAGTACGTTTCCACTGCATGACAGGGGGCAGGACAGGCCCAAAAGTAGTTAGAACTTGTCCGATCATCAAAGGAGGCTGTTGCGGTCCCATTGGGTGCTGGAGAACAACAATTTCAGCAGCACCGTTCACATTGTTAACTGAATCCTCAGACAGCTGGAGCACAATGGATTCCTGAGACTGAACTTCCTCAACATTATCCTGTTGCACAACTTCCTGAAATTGTGGGGGATCATTCTGTGGCTGCTCATTGTCATGTGCAGGCACATCGCTCCAGCCTAGCTCCGGGAACTCAGGCAAGACCCAATTATGATTGTTGAACTGCATGTTGCCAGGGAGAGGGTGGGGATTGCCATTGAAGGGCATTGGGTCCTCATCAGCAGGTAGGATATCAGCAAAGTCCGCAGATAGAATATAAACTGGTGCAAACCAAGAAATCCGAACCCCTCCAAAGTCTGCAAATTCTCTATATGTCACTGATCTAGGAACCATAGTCGGTGCAGGAAAAGACACATAGGCTAATGATCAGACCATCATCGGATCATCCTGGTGCCAATGGTGGAAGCGGCCAAAAGTACTGATAACATCTGCAAGATATTGAGAGCGCCTATAATCCAAAGGAACTCCTAGCAGCATAACCCATCCCCTTCGAAAACCCTGTGCAGCTCTGTAGTTGATATCCTCATCATGCGGAATAAACCTGACAAATCTATCGTTCCCCAAATTGAAAGGAGGATGATCAACTAATGCTTGGCGGGCCAGAGCACTATGGAATCGAAACAAACCAACCCCTTGGATCTACGGCTGAGCATCCAGCATAGCTCTCTGCAGATTATTGATGACAAAATCACTGACCAGATTCCGGAAGATGGCAACTTCTTCAGGTAGAGGAGCCGGCTCGACAATGGCGATGGCATACTCCTCATGCTGTCGATACGGAGCCACCGCCGGCGCAAAGAAAGTGCGAGGCAGGCGCAGCTCCCCTCCATCAATGATGTCGAAGCCATGCGGGAGGAAATCCATCGGGTCCAGCGGAAAGTTGGCCATTGCCGGAGCTGGGGAGTAGTGATCCAAAGCCGGAGGCGAGGTGATTGAGGGCGGTGGTGAGGTGGGCGCCAGAGGCGTTGTGGGCGGTGTCTCAGCTGGCAATGGTGGGATGGACAGGGTGGCAGGCTTGATAGGACTAGGCATAGACCCCTCCGGGCAAGCTATAGGAGAAATTGAGGAGTCCCGCTCCGATAAACTAGTTGACCGGTTAGATACGGGGGGATTTGCTCCGCGGGACCCACCTGTAAGAGGGAGATAGGCTAGAATCGGAACATCCCTTTGCCCGCTGCCCCAACCGAAAGCATCTACGACACCTAACCTTGATGGTGCACGCGCTGGATAAATGCCTCATGGACAAACAATTTTGACATTTCCAAACTTTAAAAACCATGTCATCCACAAAATCATTAAATCTATCATAATTAACAGGTGATTCCGATGTCCTGGGAGTAATAAACTCCTCATTTCCAATAATAGGTGGAGAGGCAGATTGAGATCCGGATGCAGCTTGGGCCAAAGCAAACTGGACCGGGGAAACATCCTGGGGCTGGGAATTAAATTGGGCTGAAGAGGTCACCTGGGCTGCAGCCGGACCAGCCTGTTCCTTCCCATGCACATGCAGATTCACGTCCGAATTGGTTGGATTAATCCCGGAAATCCCAGCCGAGGAAATAGCTTGGACGTTGACTGTTCCGAAAATAATGGGTGGTTCTGCCACCGTCCATCGGAGTTCAGACGCCGGCGGTGGAGGCACGATGTCTCTCTCACGAGGCAGCACAGCGTACCCAGCATCTGAAACCGCATCAACAAGACCTGGCAAAGCAGGATAAGAGTATCCCTTGCAAGCATCGTACTGTTGGAAAGTGGCAAAAGAAATCTTCTTCGGAGGCCTAGAACCCGAACGTAAGGCAGATTTGGAAGGAGGCTTATGCATAGCAAGCAAACCAATAGAAGCACGCCTCTTAGAAGGACTGATGATAATCCACTCAGCATCACACTCTTTCTTCCAAATAACAAACTCACATTTCCAATTAGGGCCGCCATTACCCCACAGATGAAAGTAACATTTGAATTGCGGGCACACGAAAGATCGCAAATGGAGAATAAAAATGCCAACACGTTTGCATGATACCATAAATGAGAATACCTTGTCCGCAATGAGTTGCACAGATAGATCAATTACAGATCCTCCAGTTGCACATTCCAAAGCCGCCGCCACCGAATGCTCATCAAGACGGAATCTATGTCTGCTGAAAGACACGACCATAATAAAATGGCTCATGTAATCCGAGGGATGAATGGTTTTCCCACAAATTCTAAAAACCTCCTCCGCAAAAGCCACTCCTTTGGAGAAATCCAGATCCAAAGTTGATCCACCATGAGAACCCATGTGAGATGGGTATAGGGTGGTAGATCAGAGAACGCCGGAGAAGATGGGTGGAGAGAGAACCAGATTTACTGGTTGAGGAGGAAGATCACCGGAGAGCCTAGGGCGCCGGTGGGAGGAGAGGTGGAACGCATGCTCTTTTCTCCCTAGTCATCTTATGATCTTTTGTCATACCTTTTATTCTTAGGTTGTGGGTTATCAAGATCAACTGGTGGTTCTATCTCAACATCATTGTCTAGTTTTTTATTATTTGGTTGAGTATTTTCATGAACATCAACATTATCTTTTTCATTATTAGGTGAGTGTTCATTACCAGACTGAGTTTCAGCATCAGAGCTAGAAATTTCATTATCATTGTCAGGAGGTTTTTCTATTTCAGGTTCACTAGGAGCATGGGAAGTCCTATTGCTTTTCTTTTTCTTTTTATTTTTAGAAGGACTAGGTGTAGTGGTGTTGTTCCTTTGTGAATCATGTTATATTCTTTTCGGGTGTCCCTCGGGATAAGTGGATCCTGAGTCATTTTACCTCCTCTAGTTGCAACTCTAACAACAAAGTCATGCATATTATTATTCATTTCATCAAGCAATTCTCTTTGAGATTTAGCAACTTGTTGTAACTGAGTTTGAACCATAGAAGCATGCTTTCCGACACCACTAACATCATTCGATATTCTAAATAACAAGTCACTCAAGCGAGCAATTATATCAGAATTGTATTTCAATTGTTTCATAATATTCTCATTGAATTGATCTTGTTTTCTAATATAATTTTCAAATTCATAAAGGCATTGGCTAGGATGTATATTGTGAGGATTGTCATTATCATTGAACTTCATAAGATAATTTACCTCTACCAACTTAGGCAGCGGTGGTGTATTAAGCCCATGTATTTCTTCAATAGGGGGTAAATTTTTAACATCCTCAGCTTTAATACCTTTTTCCTTCATAGATTTCTTTCCCTATTGCATATC
Organism: Triticum urartu; assembly: GCF_003073215.2. Taxonomy (NCBI): domain Eukaryota; kingdom Viridiplantae; phylum Streptophyta; class Magnoliopsida; order Poales; family Poaceae; genus Triticum; species Triticum urartu. The sequence goes on along the minus strand of NC_053026.1, from coordinate 574,633,311 downwards.
TTCAGGACTAAGATATAATATACCCCTCTTCTTCGGAGTGGGTTTAGCCGATGGTTCAGGAAGAGTCCAATCATCATAGCTTTTCAATATGTTATTCAATAATTCTTTAGCTTGTCCAACGGTTCGTTCCCTAAAAACACAACCAGCACAACTATGTACGAAGTCCCTAGAAGCATCAGTTAGTCCATTATAGAGGATATCAAGTATTACATTTTTCTTAAGGGGATGATTAGGCAAAGCATTAAGTAATTGGCAAAGCCTCCCCCAAGCTTGTGGGAGACTATCTTCTTTAATTTGCACAAACTTAAATATTTCCTGTAAGGCAGCTTGTTTCTTATGAGCAGGAAAATATTTTTTAGAGAAGTAATAAATCATATCCTAGGGACTACGCACAAAACTAGGAGCAAGAGTATTGTACCAAGATTTAGCATCACACTTTAATGAGAAAGGAAATAATTTGATAATAAAGTAATAGCGAGTTTTCTCATCATGAGTAAAAAGGGTGTCTATGTCATTCAACTTACTAAAATGTGCCACAACACTTTCAGTTTCATAACCATGGAAAGGATCAAATTCAACCAAAGTAATTAACTCTAGCTTGACAGGGAATTCATAATCCTTATCATCAATAAACATAGGTGAAGTAGCAAACTTAGGATCACCTTTCATTCTAGCATTCAGAGATTTTTCTTTATACTTTCATAATAATTTCTCTAGATCATCTCTATCTCTACAAGCAAGAATATCTCTAGTTGTCTCCTCACTCATGACATAACCTTCCGGTACCTTAGGCAATTCATATCTAGGAGGGCTAGTTCTAGCAGGTGTTTCGGGAGTTTCAGTTTCAAGCTCATCATCAGATTCAACAACATCATGTTGTATAACTCTAGCAATTTGTTTATCAAGAAAGTCACCAAGTGGCACATCATCATTAAGCAAGGTACTAGCATCATCATAAGAATTATCCATAGCAGAGGTAGCATCATCAATAAGTTGCGACATATAAAATTTAATAGCATGTGGTGGTGTTGCAAGTTTACTTATAACAGAAAGTGAATCTAAAGCAGAATTGCATGGCAGTTCCTTACCTCCCCTCGTCTTCGATGGAAAATCTTAGTCTTAGCATCGTTTAGATTCTTCGTAGTGATAATATGATAATAATCCCAAGTGACTCAACAAATATAGCTATGCTCCCCAGCAACGGTGCCAGAAAAAGGTCTTGATAAACCACAAGTAAAGGGTATCGCAATAGTTTTCGAGGGTAGAGTATTCAAACCAAATTTATAGATTAGACACAAGGGGAGCCAATGAATATCTGAAGGTATTAGCAGCTGAGTTGTCAATTCAACCACACCTGGAGATTAATTATCTGCAGCAACTAATCAGTAGCAAAATAATATGATAGTTTTGATAGTGGTGACAGCAGCAATAGTAACAATAACAGTGATAGCGGTAATTTTGTAGCAAGTGTAACAGTGATGATAGCAGTAATAACTTAGCAAGAACAATATAACATAAATTCGTAGGAATTGGATTGGTGACTTGTTGGATGATATTCATCATCAGACAGTTATAACCTAGGGCGATACGGCAGTAGCTCCAGTTCATCAATATAATGTAGGTATGTATTCCGTAAATAGTCATACGTGCTTACGGAAAGAACTTGCATGACATATTTTGTCCTACCCTCCCGTGGAAGCGGGGTCCGTATTGGAAACTAAGGGATATTAAGGCCTCCTTTTAATAGAGAACCGGAACAAAGCATTAACACACGGTGAATACATGAACTCCTCGAACTATGGTCATCACCGGGAGTGGTCCCGACTATTGTCACTCCGGGGTTGCCGGATCATTACACATAGTAGGTGAATATAACTTGCAAGATCGGATCTAGAACGTGGATATAATGGTGATAACATAAACGGTTCTGATCTGAAATCATGGCACCCGGGCCCAAAGTGACAAGCATTAAGCATGGCAAAGTCATAGCAACATCAATCTAAGAACATAGTGGATACTAGGGAACAAGCCCTAACAAAACTAACTCGATTACATGATGAATCTCATCCAACTCCTCACCGACCAGCGAGCCTACGAATTAATTACTTACTCCCGGTGGGGAGCATCATGGAATTGGCGATGGAGAAGGGTTGGTGATGACGAAGAACGAAAATCCCCCTCTCCGGAGCCCCAAACGGACTCCAGATCTGGCCTCCCTATGAAGAAAAGGAGGTGACGACAGCTCCGTCTCATGGATCACGATAATTCTTTCTCCCTGATTTTTTTTTGAAAAATAGGATTTTATAGCATCAGTTTCAGGGTTTGCGGGGCCACCAAGTGGGGACAACCCACCTGGGCGCGCCATGAGAGGGGGGTGCGCCCTGGTGGGTTGTGCCCACCCAAATGTCCCTCTTCGTTGGATCTTGGCTCTAGAAATTCTTATTTATTGCATAAAAATTCGTCGCAAAGTTTCGTTCCATTCTGAGAACTTTTATTTCTGTACAAAAACAACACCATCATAGTTCTGTTGAAAACAGTGTCAGTCCGGGGTTAGTTTCATTCAAATCATGCAAATTAGAGTCCAAAACAAGAGGAAAAGCGTTAGAAAAAGTAGATATGTTGGAGATGTATCAACGTACTGCCGCTGTGTTGCATCATCCCTTCCTCTTTGGGGAAATACCAACGTAGCTTCAAGCGACATCAAAAGTAATTTTTGGTGCCATTGCCGAGGAGGATCTTCAACATATACCTGGTTCTTAATCACAAATATCATCTCCTTGCAATTTACATTATTTTCCATTTGCCTCTCGTTTTCCTCTCGCCCACTTTGTCGGGGATATACCCTGCGGCGTAACCCGGCCGGAGGTATGACCTGACTGGATCTTGTCGACTCACTGGTGACCCGCCCGGAGCTTGGTGACTCATGGGTAACCCGCCAGATCTTGGTGACCCATTACTAACCAGGCGGTCGGGTCAGACGGATGACAAGGCGCAAAGCCTAGTATGCCGGTTCATGTGATGGTGGGCCGGCTTAAGAGGAAAGGCATAAGGAATATTCTCCTAGAAAGGAAGCAAGACTAGGTCTCCACTTGTAATAGAGTAATACTAATCCTACTAGGACCAGTCATGTAACCCGCCTGAGGGAGTCCTGGAATAGGGGGTGTTCGGATAGCCGGACTATACCTTCAGCCGGACTCCTGGACTATGAAGATACAAGATTGAATACGCTGTCCCGTGTTCGGAAGGGACTTTCCTTGGCGTGGAAGGCAAGCTTGGAGATATGGATATGAAGATCTCCTACCATTGTAACCGACTTTGTGTAACCCTAACCCTCTCCGGTGTCTATATAAACTGGAGGGTTTTAGTCCGTAGGACAACGTACACATCAACAACCATACCATAGGCTAGCTTCTAGGGTTTAGCCTCCTCGATCTCGTGGTAGATCTACTCTTGTACTACCCATATCATCAATATTAATCAAGCAGGACGTAGGGTTTTACCTCCATCGAGAGGGCCCGAACCTGGGTAAAACTTCGTGTCCCTTGCCTCCTGTTACCATCCGGCCTAGACGCACAGTTCGGGACCCCCTACCCGAGATCCGCCGGTTTTCACACCGACATTGGTGCTTTCACTGAGAGTTCCTCTGTGTCTTCGCCGTCGGGCTCGATGGCTCGTACGATCATCAATAGCGATGTAGTCCAGGGTGAGACCTTCCTCCCAGGACAGATCATCGTCTTCGGTGGCTTTGCACTGCGCGCCAATTCGCTTGGCTGTCTGGAGCAGACCGAAAGCTACGCCCCTGGCCGTCAGGTCAGATTTGGAAGTTTAAACCACACGGCTGACATCCGCGGAGACTTGATCTCCGACGGATTCGAGCCACTTCCGAGCGCGCCGCTCTGTCACGACGAGCATGATTTAGCTCTGCCGCCGAACAGTGCCCTGGAGGCCGCACCCGCGTCAGCTCCAACCCTTAATTCGGAGCCAACTGCGCCGATCGAGGATGGGCGGTTGGACGCCACCTCGGGGGCTGCAATCTTAACGGCGATTGAGCCGAACACTAGCCCCGCACTCCATGAAACTCATGATTCCAAGGATCCGGACTCCTCTCCGGACTCCGAATCCGATTGGGCGCCGATCATGGAGTTTACGGCCGCGGACATCTTTCAGCACCCGCCCTTCGGCGATATTATGAAATCACTAAAGTCTCTCTCTTTATCAGGAGAGCCCTGGCCGGACTACGGTCAGCGAGATTGGGATACAGATGATGAAGAAATTCAAAGCCCACCCACCACCCACTTTGTAGCCACCGTCGACGATTTAACCGACATGCTCGACCTCGACTCCGAAGACATTGATGGTATGGACGCCGATGAAGGAGACGATGAAGAACCAGCGCCTATTGGGCCCTGGAAAGCCACCTCGTCATATGACGTATACATGGTGGACGCACCAAAAGATGACGACGAGGAGCGGAAGGACGCATCGAAGGCTTGTTCCCTCGAAAAGCAGTCAAAGCGGCGACGCAAGAGCCGCCCCAAATCCCGCCCCGACAGAAATAGCGATCACACAGACCCAGCGCTGGAGCAGGGCGAACCACTGTCGGACAACGGTAATCCGAATAATCAAACCAAACAAACAAATCCTATCAAGGATCATGGTCCGGACGACATAACGCCGGACAGGCACCCGGAGCAGCAGACTGCCCGTAAAAGGCTTGTTGCCACCGCGATGAGTCTGAGAAAGCAGAAGCAAAGGCTCAAGGCCGCGCAAGACACACTCCAAATCAGATGGATTAAAATACTCAACACAGCAGCAAGGTACGGCGACAATCGCCCCTACAAGAGCTACCGAAAGCGGAAGCTGCTACCCGAATTCGATGAGGAGGCCTCAGACCCCCCACAACCAAATATCAAAGAAGCCACCCGGTCGGATGGACGACCCCTCTACCAACACAGAGCGGCATACAATGCCGCTCACCATGCAACACGCAACCAATGCGAGGGCTCGCACCCAAAGAACGGTGCAACAAGATCCATCTATGGACCACGCAAGCGCGCCCCAGCATACAATGCAACACAACAAACATCCGAACAACGCGGTACACCCAGCTACAGGGGTGCCGCACACCCCCTATGTTTCACCGATGAGGTGCTGGACCATGAATTTCTAGAGGGATTCAAGCCCGTAAACATAGAGGCATACGACGGAACAACAGACCCTGGGGTCTGGATTGAGGACTACATCCTTCATATCCATATGGCTCGAGGAGATGATCTCCACGCCATCAAGTACCTACTCCTCATGCTCAAAGGGCCAGCTTGTCACTGGCTCAAAGGCCTCCCCGAAAGCTCCATTGGAAGTTGGGAAGAGCTCGAAGACGCCTTTCGGGCAAATTTTCAAGGGACCTATGTCCGACCTCCGGATGCGGACGATTTGAGTCATATAACTCAACAGCCCGGAGAGTCAGCCTGAAAGCTTTGGAACAGGTTTCTTACTAAAAAGAACCAGATTGTCGACTGTCCGGACGCCGAAGCCTTATCGGCTTTCAAGCATAGCATCCGTGACGAATGGCTCGCCAGACACCTCGGCCAAAATAAGCCGAGAACGATGGCCGCATTAACAAACCTCATGACCCGCTTTTGCGCGGGAGAGGACAGCTGGCTAGCCAGATGCAGCACCAGCGACCCCAGTACATCTGAAGTTAGAGATGGAAACGGGAAATCACGGCGCAACAGCAATAACAAATGCTGGAATAAAGAAGACATCACGAAGGGCATGGCAGTAAATGCCGGATTCAAAAGCTCTCGGCCAGGACAAAAGCCGCCCCCTAAAGGCACCAGGGATGAATTGTTTAGCCTCAACAAAATTCTGGACCAAGTATGTCAGATTCATAGTACCCCTGGTAAACCTGCTAATCATACCCACAGAGAATGTTGGGTCTTCAAGCAGTCCGGCAAGCTCAACGCTGTACACAAGGGGGAGGATACACCAAGTGAAGACGAGGACGAGCCCCCCAAGCAATACATGGGGGAACAAAAGCAATTTCCACCAGAAGTCAAAACAGTAAACGCGTTACACGTAATCAAGGGAAAAATAAGGCGGCACTCCCAGGAAAGTATACACAAGTGCCTGTCACCACGAAGTCCTGCCACTGGTCATCTCAACCGATCACTTTCGACCATCGCGATTACTCAGCAAGTATCCGACATGCAGGACGGGCTGCCCTGGTATTAGACCCAGTAATTGGCGGATATCACTTCACAAGGGTCTTGATGGACGGCGGCCGTAGCCTAAACCTAATATCTCAGGATACAATCCGCGGGATGGGGTTAGACCCAACACAAATTCGCCATAGCAATACTACCTTTAAATGAGTAACGCCCGACCCAGGGGCTCATTGTACGGGCTCCCTCCTACTACAAGTTACATTCGGCTCCCCCGATAACTTTCGTCGTGAGCATTTAACATTCCACATCGCTCCGTTTCAATGTGGCTATCAAGCACTACTCGGACGCGAAGATTTTGCTCGCTTTAACGCAATACCACACTACGCCTCCCTCACACTCAAGATGCCCGGTCCACGTAGCATCATTATAGTGCACGGAAATATCAAGCGATCTCTATGCGCCGAAGAGAGTGAGGCTGCCTTGGCCGCCGAACACTAAAGGCGCCCGGACAAGCGAAAGCATCCAATAGGTCGTCAAGACCTCAGATACAACTAATCAAGTCGGGCGCCACTATTTATACGGAAATAAGTGGTCACACCCCTATTTGTCAATACAAGGGGCTCAACGCACGCAGACAAGTGGCAATTTCTTATCATCTTGAATTATACATGGTTTCTTTAAAAACTATCCTTTTGCACGACAACTTTTTCACTTAACTTCCTCTCTTTCACAGACGATCGTCGTGCTACACCCGTCCAGGATACGGCACAACGGAGACACAGGCGCAGACATGCAGCAGGGACCCGCTCCAAGGATTCTTTTTAGATTAAGACCCTGCGTTAACCTTTTTTACTGTCTCTTGTTGATACATATCCACCATTGAGAAGGATGCTGACGTCTTGGCATGTGGCCATGCCAGAACAATGCACGTACCTGCACACACGGGGCTTCTTACAAAGGCCACTATTTAGGCCCGCTTTATACCACAAAGACCGAATACCTTAGGGAGTGTTCGGCGTCACGATTTTGGCCCTATATGCATCAGCTTCGAATCATTGTCTTTGGTCAAATGTTGGGTTTGCCCGGCTCCTATGTTTTGGTGCCTTATGTTCCGCCTTGCCGGCTAAGGTAGCACCAGGAGAACTACTGCGATTGTGCCCTGGTTCATCCGGACGAGCACCTCAGTAGAGAAAGCCGAAAACTGACTGTCATGATATAGCGTGAGACTGGTCAACCACTCGATGACCTGTGGGAATGTTAGAATTCCTCCGCTTTAACGAAGGGTCGTTTCCCGGCCAGGCATGTACGCACCCCAAGATCGGGAGAGTGTGGAGCCACCAGGGGCTATCTAGTAGCCCTACTGTCAAACTCCTATGGCTAAGTGAAAGTGCTAAAGCATCATAGTCCGATTGCCTCTCTCGCTCCACTATCACCTCCTTAATAGGACCAAGACGTTGGGTTATATGTGAATGCGTGTTTTTGCGAGCACCTCCGCATTATATGCGTGAGGGTTGAAGCCGACGGCTACAATCTTTCAGGTTACACACATGTATACATAGACGGCCGCCCAGGAGGCATCATATTACTTTCAGGAAAAAGTATAAAAATAGCCTTATAAAAATTTATAAAAGCATTTCGCTTACAATGAGATTACATATCACTCAAACATAATATTTTTTGAGCAATGGGTCTCTATCAAACGGGCACCCTCAAGAACTTCTCCAAAGTAGTGCTCGGCAGCCTTTCGACCTATAGCCGAATCCCGCGCTGCAACATTGGTAGCATCCATCTCCGCCCAATATGCCTTAACACGGGCAAAGGCCATCCGTGCGCCCTCTATGCATGCCGACCTCCTCATCGCACCAATACACAGCACCACGTCAAGGACCTGCTGCACCAAGCTGAAATAGTTGTTCGGTTTTGGCCTTCCCGGCCATAGCTGATCCACAACAGACCTCATAGAGAGTCCGGACAACCTATTTAGTTTGGCCCACTCGGCTAATTGGTCAGTCAATGAAAGTGGACGCTCGGGAGAATGGAATTGCCTCCAAAACAGCTGGTCTACTCCACGGTCCGTCTGACCCTGGAAGTACTTGGCCGCATCGGCAGCGCTCGCCACCAAATCCATATACACATCCTCCGAACTCCACAGCCGATCCAGAGGGGCATACCGTGGATCTCCGGATTTCCTCCGCAACATAAAATATTTCCCAGCTACAATATCCCCGACTTCCCGCAGCTCCTCCTTCTTTGCCCTCATAGCAGAGCGGAGATCCTTTTTCATCGCAACAGCCTTCTCAAGGTTTGATGCCTTCGCTTGGTTTCCTTTTCAAGAACCCGGCAATGGTCGGCGGCGGCTTTTAATTATATAGCCATCTTGGCCATCTTGTCTTGGGTCTCGCCATGCGCGGCCCTCTCGGCTTGCAACTCTTCGACCACCTTCACAGCAGCCGCATTACCTAACCTCGCTTGTTCCTTGGCTCGGCAAGTTCTGCCCGCAAGGCTTCAACAGTGGCAGCTCCATCTGCAGTCACAACATATTTAAGATACTAGCATCATGCTGCTCTTCCTATGTGGCGTTTACCAGATATTGACACTTACCCTATGCCTCGTCAAGCCTTTTGTTAACAATCTCGATGTCGGCGTCTGCCGCATCCAACTGCCATTCTAAATGGGCAAACTCGCTAGTCTGGCTAGCCACCGGAGCTTCCATCACCTGCACATAAAGGCAGTATGGTTATTTCCTGGGAATATGATCCTCTGTTCGTTGTCGTTTCCGACGACAACCAGAGTCTCAGGGGCTACTATCTACACAGGGCACACCTAGCATGTGCAGGATTATCATACATTCTTTTACGTACCTCAAAGCCTGTGAGTAGACTCATAAAAGCTTCATGCAATCCGCTTTCGGCGGACGATATTCTCTCCATCACCATATTCATCGTCACACGGTGTTCATCTGAGATGGCGGCTCGCCCCACCAACTCCCTCAGAACATCCGATCGCACACTAGACGGGGCCAGACTCTTTTGTCTGCTCCCTTCGGGAGCCGGACACTGGGAGCTTCGGGGGTCAATGGGATCATATTCTCGCCTCACCGGACTCGGAGAGGCCCTCCGCGACGACACTTCAGGGTCGCCCGCTTCTGGAGTGGAGGATTCTGGAGGAGGCGTTTCACTCTCCATCATCTCTGGAAGAAGATCCCCCGAAGATGAGCTCATTTGAGAGGGGCTAAGGCCCGAACTGCAAAATATATGCGGTGGTTATTTTCTCAGAAGAAAAAGATGGCATATCTGTACTGTCAAAGGTATTTCGGGTCACTTACGACTCGTGGGAGAATTGATCCCCCTGCAGAATTTGTGCGGCAATAGCGCCCCCAAGGTGGGACCCTCTGTGGGAGACTTCTCCCATTTGGAAGCTTCGGCTTCCGAATCCCCGTGCGCAGTCCTTTTCCTCTTCTGGTCGCCTTCCCTCATGGAGACGCTCGCTCCCTTGGCTAGAATGGGCAGCGTTCGGGGCCCGCGTCCGCCCGCATTATCCTCCATAGTATCTTGCTTCAAGGTCTCCGGGCAAGGTGCGGTCTGGAGAATCTTTTCCAATACCGGATTTTCCAAACCCTCAGGGAGGGGGGCCAAACACCGAATCAACTTCGCCTTTGTTAGCCAGTCCTGGTCAAAAAGCAAACTCTCAGAAATAACTTCGTAACAATGTAGAGATAGCATGTTCGGCCGGAAGATGCCTTACCTGTTCGGCGGCACGGTTACTACTCAGACCCACGTCCTCGGTGATTTCCGGACACTCCATCTGAGGTCCGAAGAATGACTTGTACATCTCCTCATGCATCAGGCCGGGAAAATTTTGAATAGCACGTGGTCCCTTGGGATTAAACTCCCACAGGCGAAGAGGCCAGCGTTTGCAAGGCTGGACTTGACGAACCAGCATAACCTGTATCACTGCAACCAAACTGAAATCTCCATTGAAGAGATCTCGAATGCGGCCTTGCAGTATAGGCACGTCCTTGACTGGACCCCAGCTCAGACCTCTGCTGATCCACGACATCATCTGTGATGGGGGGGCCCGAGCGGAACACAGGGGGGCCCACCCACTTGGCACTTCTAGGGGCCATGATGTAGAACCACTCATGTTGCCACAATTCAGACACCTCTAGGATGGAACCTTTCGGACACGGAGCTCCTGTCATCTTGTGTATTGAGGCACCTCCACACACTGCATGTTGCCCCTCGACCAGCTTCGGCTTCACTTCAAAGGTCTTGAGCCATAGGCCAAAGTGGGGGGTAACCCGGAGGAAGGCCTCGCACACGACAATAAATGTCGTGATATGAAGAAAGGAGTCCAGAGCTAGATCATGAAAATCTAGCCTGTAGTAAAACATCAAACCCCTGACGAAAGGATCCAGGGCAAGGCCTAGACCTCGGAGGAAGTGGGAAACGAACACGACATTCTCGTTGGGTTCGGGAGTGGGGCAGCCTGCCCTCGGGGAGGCAGCCGATGCAAAATCTCTGCGGTCAGATATCTGGTCTCCCTCAACTTCTTGATGTCTTCTTCCGTGACGGAGGAAGGCATCCATCGGCCTTGAAGGCTAGATCCGGACATGACTGAAGGTTCGGGGCGCCTGACCTGAACTTTGGGCGTTTGAGCTTGAGGTGGGGGAAGGATTCGATTGAGCACGGGAGGGAAAAATAAAAGCCTTGTCCACTTTATAAAGAGGGTGAATATCAAGCGTCCTCTCCGTGTCCGTTTGGACTTGCCTATAATCTAGGAGTCCTAGAAGCGGTTACCCACGCCCGTATTGATGAGAATCCCGGGATAAGGGGACACGATCTCTGCTTTAACAAGACGTGCCAAGGAAACCGCCTCGCATGACGCGCTGAGGTGGGATAATGAAACGACTCGGATAAAGGCTTGGCCGTGGTGTGACACGCTATGGAACACGTCAGCAGATTAGATTGGTGTAAATATTATTCTCTCTATGGCAATACGTGGAAACTTATTTTGCAGAGCCGGACACTATCTTCGTGTTCAAAATCTTCTATGAAGTATTTGGAGGAGGAACCCGCCTTGCAATGCCGAAGACAATCTGCGCACCGGACTCGTCGTCATTGAACCCTGGTTCAGGGGCTGCTGAGGGAGTCCTGGAATAGGGGGTGTTCGGATAGCTGGACTATACCTTCAGCCGGACTCCTGGACTATGAAGATACAAGATTGAAGACTCCGTCCCGTGTCTGGAAGGGACTTTCCTTGGCATGGAAGGCAAGCTTAGCGATACGGATATGAAGATCTCCTACCATTGTAACCGACTTTGTGTAACCCTAACCCTCTCCGGTGTCTATATAAACCGGAGGGTTTTAGTCCGTAGGACAACGTACACATCAACAACCATACCATAGGCTAGCTTCTAGGGTTTAGCCTCCTCGATCTCGTGGTAGATCTACTCTTGTACTACCCATATCATCAATATTAATCAAGCAGGACGTAGGGTTTTACCTCCATCGAGAGGGCCCGAACCTGGGTAAAACTTCGCGTCCCTTGCCTCTTGTTACCATCCAGCCTAGACGCACAGTTCGGGACCCCCTACCCGAGATCCGCCGGTTTTGACACCGACACCGCCCCTTCAACATATATAAGGAGGGGCAGGGCATCCCAAGAGGGATAGGAAATAATCTCTAGGGCTAGAGACAAGTTGGAGAGCTGGAGTTACGGCGACTCCCTCATGAGCATAATGAGACCTAGCCACAAACAACATGTAGGGTTGTTACCGGATGATGTTTCCCGGGGCCCGAAGCTGTCTAAACCCTTGTCTTGTGTGTTGATTCGCCTCGCGTCTCTCGATTCCGACCAACCCCTTCAAGCTACCGCATAGATGCGTTGGCCTCACGACTAAGTCCTCACACTAGGACATCCGCCGTGACAATTCCACGACAGTTGGCGCCCACCGTGGTGCTGCGCATGGTGGTATTGAGTTCTTGGAGGGATTTTTCCAGGGTTCGACAAGCCCATGATTGTTCGGATGAAGAAGAGCCCGGCGGGAAGAGGATCTACGTCATCAACGAGCAGTTTGAACAAAACATATGTGATTAAGATCAAGAGAAATTAGGGTTGCAGTGTCTCGTAAGCCGTCGCTGATACGACCTGTCAAGATCCGTTGAGACCGTGGATAGATCAGTGTCAAAGCTCACGCGTTTTGTCGATCGAAGGAGACGCGTCAAGTCAATACCGTATCTGAATCAATCCAAATTAGTACAATCCATGATCCATCATCGATGGTTCACGCACAGCCGTTAAAAGCCTTAGGGGATTAAAAACAACAAGGACAACTCTGGAGTCAACGATCACAACCCCGAATCAAGATCCATCTTTGACTCTGCCTTGCGCCACCGCCGGCCATGTCAAGAGCCGCCGTCGCAGACACATGCCAAGCCGCCGCTACCTTCAAATCGCCCGTCTCTGGAACACCGCGGATCTCGGTACCTCCAAGCCACCCTGGCTGGTCTCCTCAGCTTTAAAATCGTCGAGTCCGAGTCGTTGTTGTTGTCTTGGGAGGCTTCCTAGCCACTTTCGAGCTGTCGTCGGGTCTTGCTACTCCGAGTTTCTATCAACTGTCGTCTTCGAGTCGCTGGAGGAGTCGGCCTCGTTTGCCTCCGAATCATCGTCGTGGCCTCAGGCTGGACGGGGCCTTGCAACAAGCCACCCTCACAGCTGCGCCTCCATGGCCTCACCTGGGCTGCCGCACCTCAAGCTGGCCCTGCCTTCGCGGCCGTCTCCAATGTGGCCTTGAGCCGTCATCTACGCCCTGACCCGCGCCGTCGTGCCTCAAGTGACCCGGCCTCGTGGCCGTCTCCGTCATGACTTTGAGCCGGTTCCGCCTCCACGCGCCTCTGTGGACGAGCCCGCTTTAGGTTCGCCTTGAACCGCGCTGCCACGTCTCTTGTCGGAACCGCCGTGGTTTCTGCTGCTTCAACCCGCTAGAGTCTACTCTGAATCGCCACCACGATGCTCAAAGGAGAACCCGCGGGCTCGTCCTTTGCTGGCACCTCTTCAATTTGCCCGGTGGCCCATGTGTGTTAAACCACACTGCGCAGCCTCTGCCTTATCAGGGTTAGCTGCGCTTGCCGCAAAAAGCCAGCCTCGGCCTTGTAACCTGCGAGATGCCGCAGCTTGTAGCGACCAGACCTCAAATAGTCTGATCTCTGTGCTTTAGTGTCATCCCTGGATCAATAATGCTGAGACGCACAGTACTTGAAGGATTTATAACAGAGTAGCAATCACACACTTATTACATCGAATGTCTCAAAACAAAACTTATTACAATAAATATGGCTTAAGGCCATCTAATAACGATAACAGCGGAAGGCTTGGAAGATAAGTGAGTCCATCAACTCCAACGGCATCACTGAGTATAGAACCACGACCTAAAGGCACCTTACTCGTCGTCTGAAAAGTCTGCAACATGAACGTTGCACCCCGAAAACAGGTCAGCACATGGAGTATGCTGGCAATGTAACACATAGAGAGTAATGAAAGAATAAAGCTATACTACATGCATATATGGCTGGTGGAAAGCTCTATGGTTACAGTTTTTTGCATAAAGCCAATTTTCCCTACTACAAAGGAATAAATTTTATTTAACTATCATGGTGGTTGTTAAACATTGAGAAGATAGACATCCTCTTATTCCCATTTAAGTATCATCATTAAAACCCAACCGTATTAATTAAAGTAACATGATGAGATTCACATGATAATCCAAGTACTAGATACTCAAGACGTCCATAACCGGGGACACGGCTAACCGTGATTAGTTTATACACTCTGTAGAGGTTTGCGCACTTTTCCCCACAAGACTCGATCTCCTTCGTTGGGATTCTCGCACTGCATGATGTTTGAGAAATGGATGACCGAGACATAGACTTTCAGAAGTGCTAGCACCTTACGATCAGGTAGACAGTACCAACCTACATCCCCTACATCTGCTAGTCTACCACTATAAGAGTTTGCACGACTTAGTCAACTATGCTAGAGGCCATAGTAGCTTGTGGCTGCACACGGAAGTTTCTAGTATGAATAATCTCATGATCCCTTTGAGCCTGGGTGGCGGTCCATAAAGAAAAACAGGCAATCGCTGGAATACCCAGGTGCCTCAATCCACCCAGATGTGTGTTTAAATTGTCACCTTAAATAAACCATTGATTTATCAATCTCACACCTGTCATGGATACACTCACCCAATCCACGTCTACTAGCATAGCATGGCATAATAAGCAAACGTAGAAGTAACTCCCAAGGGTTTGATAATAGAACAGGTGATAGGTACTACCTCATCTACTTCCCAAAACCCACAATTTAATTAGATCCTAATCATGCAATTGTTTGAGGATTGATCTGATGCAATAAAACTGGGTAGTAAAAAGGTATGATCAAAGTGTTACTTGTCTGCTGATGATCCGCGGAACCTAGAGATTCAAAGTAGAAAGCGGCGCACTCCGGGTACTCTATCGCAAACAAACAAGCATACAATAAGTACTCATCTAATGCACGGGTAAAAATAAAATAAGAAATCTAACCAAAAGGTTCAACTTAAGAACTCCGGTTTCCAAAAAGAATCAAATCGAACGAAACAACGAAAGTTAAACAGTGAAAGAAACAAACTTCGTTTACTAATCTGGATCTAAGTCAAATTTTACAGATGCAAAAACTTGTTTGAGTTGGTTAAACGGAAATAGGGTTTCGAGACGAAACTCCAGGCGCTTGAATCGCCTGATTCTGATAAACGAGCAAAAAGATAAACTAAAACGAAAATCGGATCAAAAATCACGATCAGAAATAATCGCGGAAAATCTGAGAAAAATAAAAACTGACGAACAGATTAACGAACAAATGTTCATTATCTGAAACTAAACGGTGAACGCGTTCGTTAGAATGAACGAACGAGCGAACGCTCGCTAAATAAAAGAACCGATAAAACTGATCTAAAAAAAATAAACCTGGGGTTTCTAAAAAAAACCGGATCGGTTTTTCTTAGAAAACCGGTGTGGCGGGCGGCTACCTCGGCTCGGGCTCCGGCGAGGTCCGGTGGGGTCCGGCGGGGCTCCGGTGGCGGTGGACGCCGTGGGGTGGCGAGGCGGCGGTTCCTGGCGGCGGCGGCGCAAGGCAGCGGGGCGGCGGTGGCATGCGGCGGCGGCGCAAGGCGGCGGGGCGGCGATGGCTTGCGGTGGCGGCGGCTCCGGGTGTGGGGCTCCAGGGGGGCTGGGTCGGTTTATAAAGGGGGGCTGGCGGCGGTGGCTTGTGGGAGGGGCTGAGGCGGCGTGGCCCTCCCAGACTTGGCGGTGGCGGCGATCGGGACTCCGGTCCCGATCCGGATGCGGGAGGTGGCGGCGGCTGGGTCGGCTCGGCTAGGCCTTCGGCCCAGTCGTGCGCGTGGGAGTTTTTTTTAAAAAAAATAATCCCACCGAACTAAGCAAAATCCTAGAAAAATAAATAAAAATCTAAAATGCCAAAACAAATTTTCACCGTCTAAATAAAATATTTAGAACAAGATGAACATTTTCTTGGCCCTAAAATGCAGTTTTGAAAACGTGCAATTTTTCCTAAATTCAAATAAAATAGGGAGAAAATCCGAAATAAAATCTTACTTGATTTTTTATTAAACCTTCAATATTTCTTTATTATGGGAAAGTCATTTTATTCCCTCTCTCATATTTTTATTATAGAAATAATTGAAGATAAAATAAATAAAATCAATGATCCTATTTTCAAAATTTGAGAAAAACTCAAATATGAAGATAACGAAATCCCCAACACTCTCTGTGGGTCCTTGAGTTGCGTAGAATTTCTGGATCAGGCCAAAAGCAAATAAAATATGATATGCAGTGATGACCTAATGTATAAAATTCCAAATTGAAAATTTGGGATGTTACAAACGTACCCCCTTAAGATGAATCTCGCCCTTGAGATTCGGGTTGGCTAGAAAATAGGTGAGGGTGGTCCTTCAGCAGTTCTTCCTCTCGCTCCCAGGTGGCTTCGTTCTCGGTGTGGTGGCACAACTGGACTTTGCAAAACTTGATAACCTTGCTGCGGGTGACTCGGCTGGCATACTCGAGAATCTCGACTGGTTTCTCCTGATAAGTCAAATCACTATCCAACTGAATTGCTTCCAGCGGCACTGTATCTCTCAGCGGTATATCGGCCATCTCAGCGTGGCACTTCTTCAACTGGGAAACGTGGAATACATCGTGAACTCCTGACAATCCTTCGGGTAATTCCAACTTGTAGGCAACTTTTCCCATACGTTGCAAAACTTTGTATGGTCCCACAAAACGTGGCGCTAAATTTCCCTTAACTCAAAAGCGCTTAACTCCCTGAAGTGGAGATACTCGAAGATAAACTCCGTCTCCGACTTCGTAAACTGTCTCCTCGCGTTTAGAATCTGCGTAGCTCTTCTCCCTGACTGGGCTACCTTGAGCCTATTGTGAATCTATTTCACCTTCTGTTCAGACTCCTTAATCAAATCCGGTCCAAACAACTGGCGGTCTCCAATTTCATCCCACGACAATGGGGTCCTGCACCTCCTTCCGTAGAAGGTTTCGAAAGGGGCCATCTTCAAACTGGATTGATAACTGTTGTTGTAAGAGAAGTCTGCATATGGAAAATTGTCATCCCAACTAGATCCATAATCTAGCGCACAAGCTCTCAGCATATCCTCCAAAATCTGATTGACTCTCTCGGTCTGTCCATCTGTCTGCGGATGAAAAGCTGTACTGAACTCTAGCCTGGTACCCAAAGTTTCGTGCAACTGATTCCAGGACTTTGAGGTAAACTGCGTTCCTCTGTCGGATACAATGCTCCTAGGAAATCCATGCAGACATACGATCCTGGTCATGTATATCTTTGCCAAATTAGCACTGGTGTACGTGGTCTTTACTGGGATGAAATGAGCTACCTTCATCAAGCGATCGACTACAACTCATATCGAGTCATAGCCTGAACGGGTCCTGGGTAATCCCGTGATGAAATCCATGCCTAGCTTATCCCACTTCCATTCGGGTATTGGCAATGGTTGTAGTAATCCTGCTGGCTTCTGATGCTCTGCCTTTACTTTCTAACATACATCACAAACTGCTACATACTCTGCAATATCCTTCTTCATCCCGGTCCACCAGAAAGTATCCTTCAAATCCAAATACATCTTGGTATTTCCTGGGTGAATCGAATATGGTGAATCATGGGCCTCCTACAGAATCAACTTCCTGATCTCCAGGTCATTAGGCACATAAACACGGTCTTCAAACCATAGGGTATCATGCTCATCCTCACGAAATCCTTTAACTTATACTTTGCTCATCTTCTACTTTATAGAGGCAACCTCCTTGTCAGTCTTCTGAGCTTCTCTGATCTTATCCATCAAAGTAGATTGGGTCTCCAATGCTGCTACATAGCCTCTCGGAACTATCTCCAAATAGATCTCACGAAGGTCTTTCGCTAACACCTTCGGTAAATCTCCTGTCATTAGTGTGTTGACATGGCTCTTACGGCTCAGCGCATCGGCTACTACGTTAGCCTTTCCGGGATGATAATGCAATCTCATATCATAATCCTTGATGAGCTCCAACCATATCATTTGCCTAAGATTTAGCTCCTTCTACGTGGAAATATACTTCAAACTCTTGTGATCCGTGTATACTTCACAATGGTTTCCAATGAGAAAATGTCTCCAAGTCTTCAATGCATGCACTACGACTGCTAACTCCAAATCATGCATGGCATAATTCAACTCATGAGGTTTCAGCTATCGTGAAGCATACGAAACAACTCTTCCCTCCTGCATAAGCACTGCTCCAAGTCCTTGACGTGAAGCGTCGCAATATACCTCTTAATCCTTGCGCTGATCTGTCAAAATCAACACTGGCGAGGTAACCAAACGTTTCTTTAACTCCTGGAAACTGGCCTCACATTCCTCAGTCCATTTGAACTTGGTATCCTTCTTCAACAACTCCGTCATAGGCTTCGCAATTTTTGAGAAATTTTCTATGAATCTCCGGTAGTATCCTGCAAGTCCAAGAAAACTCCGATCTCTCCAACTGTTGTTGGTGCTTCCCAATTTGTCATAGTGACAACCTTGGTGTGATCTACTTCTATACCTTTTGCGGATATAACGTGTCCGAGCAATCCAACTTCCTTCAACCAAAACTCACATTTGCTGAACTTGGCATATAGCTGATGTTCTCTGAGCTTCTCAAGTACCAAACGCAAATGCTCCTTATGCTCCTCTTAATTCTTTGAGTAGACCAAAATATCATCAATGAACACCACGACAAACTTATCCAAAAACTCCATAAACACCTTGTTCACCATGTTCATGAAATATGAAGGTGCGTTAGTCAGACCAAATGACATAACAGTATACTCGTACAGCCCATACCTGGTGGTAAAAGCCGTTTTAGGTATATCCTGCTCTCAAATTTTTAACTGATGGTATCCTGATCGCAGATCGATCTTGGAAAATACCTTAGCTCCTTGCAATCAATCAAACAGATCATTGATCATCGGCAATGGGTACTTGTTCTTGATTGTTACTTCATTCAATCCTCGATAATCAACAACCATCCTTAACGATCCATCCTTGTTCTCCAATAGAAGTACTGGCGATCCCCAAGGCGAAGAACTTGGGCAAATATAACCTTTATCCAGTAACTCCTTAATTTGCTTCTTAATCTCCTCCAAATCTTTTGCGGAAATCCTGTGTGGTCTCTTAGATATGGGCCCTGTTCCTGGCAAAAGCTCAATCAAAAACTCAATATCTCTATCTGGTGGCATGCCTGGCAACTCCTCTGGAAATACGTCAAGGAGATCCTTCACCACTGGTACTTCCTCCTGCACAATTCCTGATAAGGAATTTACTTGAGTCCTCTTCGGCACATGCCGGGATACATACTTGATCCTTCTTCCTTCTGGCGTCGTAAGCAAAATTGACTTACTCACGCATTCAATGTTCCCTCCATACTTCGATAACCAATCCATGCCTAATATCACATCTAATCCTTGAGATTCCAATACTATTAGGTCCGAGGGAAATACATAGTTACCAACTCTTAATGGTAACCGATCACACCATAGACTAGCCATATACTCTGCTCCAGGCGAGGTTACTAACATTGGTGACCTAAGGGCTTGGGTTGGCAGTTTATACTTATCCACAAACCCCCTTGAGATGTTTGAATGCGATGCACCAGTATCAAAAAGAACGAGTGCAGTAAATGACTTAACCAGAAACTTACCTATTACTGCATCTGGCTGAGCTTCAACCTCCTCCACGTTAACGTGGTTCACCTGTCCCCTATTGAAAGGGTTCGGCTTCTTCCTAGAGCTTACATTGCCATTTCCATTCTGGGCTTCAGGACATTCATTGGCGTAATGTCCAATCTTCTGGCACTTATAGCAAGTGACTTGGCTCAGGTCTCTCTTCGCTGGTGTTGATGGGTTGGTACGGTTCTGGCCGTTGCTTCCTCCGTTCCCATTACCATTCTTGGGGCCATTATGATTGTGCGAGCTGCCTCCTCCATGGGTATGCTGAAAATGCCCTCCCGGTTTCGGGGTAAAACGTGGCTTCTGCTGAGCTCCAGAATTGTACTTCCCATGTCCTGGTAGTTGTT